>NC_064640.1:590151140-590454171 GCF_023864345.2 Schistocerca serialis cubense | reverse complement strand
GTATATAACCATAGATATATGCGGCTTAAATTCAAAGAACCGTATCGACGACGATTGAGAGATTTATACCATATAAACTAACAGACGAAACTGATTCGATGTGGTACAGAAATAACGGCAGTGCACTGTTGCGGGAAGAACGCTAAAAGAATGCCAAATCTGAAAGAACACAGTATTCCGACAATGAAATACTGTCTCAAAATCTGAGCGAAAATGCAAATTCTGGTCGTTCAAAACGTACACCAGTTGCAAGACGCAGTCCGTAGCTTGACTGCGCAGTAGTGATGATAATGTTACCAGTGACAGAGCCATTAAGGTGGCGTTACTAAATACGGTTTTACGAAGTTCCTTCTCCATAGAAGACAAAGTACATCTTCGAGAATTCGAATCAAGTAAACTGCCAACATGAGCGACTTAGAGCTAGATACTAAAGTGCAGCAAACCAAGGCACATTAGTTAATAAAGGAGAGTACTCTGGTCCAGAGAGTATACAAATTAGATTCCTTTCAGAGTAGGCTGAATGCTACTACTATTATCAAGCTACAAAAGATTAAAAACCTAAGAAAGTTTAAGTAGTTTACTCACCAAATCTTAGAACTTGCTAACCAAGTTTCACTGTCCAGTATCAATAAAACCTATGTCTAATCGGGGCGTCACCTGTCAAATAGACTCAATATATTATACAAAGATGTCAGTTCTAGCTGACAGGTGGCGCTAGTCTGGTGGCTCTGCCTTCAATGTTTTTTCTTCATACTTATAAAATGTCATACAGATTTTAAATTACAAATTGTCAAAATCAGGATATAAAACACGGTTTAAATAAGTTTAACAGCGCCTTCATAAAGTTAACTTTACAGGTGTTCGCAATTAATCAATGCAAAGTTCACTTAATTATGACAACAAGTATTCGTTCAATCTGCTTCACAATAGGATCTATACGGCAGCTGTATAAACTATATTATTAAATGCATTTAGCATCTGTATAATCTTGTGATTGTAAAAGTTCCATTAACTTATATAATTTCACATCTGAAGTAAAACACAGCCAAAGAATATGCTAGTTTACAGTGTTTTTAATTTGTGGGACAAGCGTAACTATAAAAGGAAATACAACTTCTAAAATCACATCATGTTAATGCAAAATGTATTTAATACTGAAGTTAATGATTTTATGAAATGCATTTTAACCATTAACTGTTTATGTTTCCCATTAGTCATCTACAAGCTTCAGATATTAACTGTCATTCAGGTAGGGACTCTAAATGATGACTAATGGGACAAATAAACAGCTGATGGCCAAAATGCATTTTATAAAATACTGTAAGACTGTTGACCCTCGCCTTATGGAAACAATATAAAGTTTGTGAGGTTGTCGTATAGATAGTATTTTTAAGCAATCTCAATCAATTCTTGTTACCACGTTTAGGTGAACTTAAAACTGACTGACTGCCATCATCAGGAAAGCTACTTTTACGAATGTCAAACTATACTCATCAAAAATTTTATTTTCTAATTACACTTTGAATGTTTTTCACTTAAGACTATCTGACATTTTGTAATTATGAAGGGAAAATAAAACTGAAGGCTACGTCCCCAACGCTGGCACTACCTGTCGGCTGGAAGTTACGTATTTGTATAATTTTTGAACTAAATTGACAGTTGACGCCCTACTTTAGCAAAGGTTTCTTTGATACTAACGCTAAAACTTGGTTTACAAGTTCTGCGTTTGGGGGGTGAGGGGGGTGAACATTTCAAAGTTCTTTAATTTTTTATCTTTTGTGGTTTGATAATATATAGCAACCCCGTGGCGTTTTTTATGTTGCTATAATGTGATGATTGCAGAAGCTGAAACGAGACAATAAATATGGACATGTATTAACCAATTTAGACGGTTATATTCAAAAAGTATTCACAATGATCGCGAACTCTGACAATAAATTTATTTAGTTCATTAATAGATTGTAAGACGGTAGCAAATTCATTTCAATGAAAGCTGTTAAAAGTAGCAAGTGCTTATAACGTAACAGAGCGGTTAAAGAAAATATAAACGGAAATGAAGCACTAGTAAGATGTCAACGTAGTTTTAAAATGTATTTTATAAAGAAATGTACTGGGATTCTTTGTTGACCAAGGATAAATTTGTTTCAACTTTGGCAATGGAAAAGAAACGTAAATAAATTTATGCGCTTACCTGGAGGAGGGCTGCTACAGGTTGAGTGTATTCATAAGGTTCCGCAAGCAGCGTCCTCGTTTTCTCCGGGGTACTTGCCTGTAGTCGGTCCTTTACTGCTTTCATTCCGTGAAAGAAGGATACTGTAAAACTTCTTCTCTTCTTCATCCGCAATATTTAAACGTATATTCTCCAACTTTATTCATGAATTCTATTTTCTTGCCTGTCACAAAATCAGCTTTGGTTCTACAGTTTGTATGTTACTCAAAATTCCACCTATTTATTCTCGAATGTATTTGTTGTGTTTTTGATAGCAGCTTCTAGTTTCACCGACAACTTTTGCTGCGTTTGACGTTTTATTTCATTGAATTATCCTCACACTAGTAAATGCAATACTTATCCCGTGAACGCTCCGAACAAGACGCACTGACGAGTAAAAAATATAATCAGAAATTATGCTTACGAGTGAGAATGTCACGTTTACGTAAATAACTGCCCAACGGAAATTTCTCCAAGGGTAATGGGAATGACGTATTGCCCTTCACATTGGAAATTTATGTCGTTCCGAGGAACGAATGCTTAAGAAACTGAAGTTGTAACAAATTCGGAAAGCATTACACCGCCGAATATGTCATCCCTTGTTTTCCTGTTACGGCTTCACAATTTTTGACAGATTTGCGTTTGGAAACGACCATAAAATATTCAACTAGTGCCCGATGAAGGACGATATCGGCTTACGAGGTCAGTGAAGGAATCACAAGTTGAAACACAAATCTTGCTACATATTCTGTAGAACCGTAATTTCAAGAATACGAGTGCAGATGTAATGATTTGCAATGTTTTCTTTATCAGTAACTGTTAGACCATCATGTGACAAGAGAATAAATGATTTTTAGACTACTGATATTCTTGGGGTACTTGTTGAATAATATGTACATACTGCCTTGTTGGTTTGGATGTAGAAGGATTTTGAGTTTCTGACACAAATGAATGTTGGATATTCAGATCACAAGTTCCACGAATCTGATTATCTACGCTCTTTGTGTGTAGGTAATGAACCATTTGCCTTGTCAGCCGGTAGATGTGCCTCAAATAAGATCAGCCTGTATCTACCTGTATGCATTACTTACTGCTAGGCCAGCTGTATTTTATTTACAAATCTTTTATTCTTAGTACTACTATAAAAATACATTGTCGCGTCGTTTCAGCCTGTAATTATGAATCCCTCCCTTTCTGAGCAACCTGTTTCCTAGTTTCTTTTTTTTTGGGGGGTGGAGGAAGTCATAGGCTTTACTCATATCAGTGACTATTATCAATGGTATACAAAATAATTAGGGAATGATTAAACAACAGATAATTGCACTACGAAGTTAGGCTGGTGAAGCTGATCGTGGATTGCCGAATGCATTTGTTTTCAGATGAACGTGTGAAACATTTGGCACAATTTTGTCAAGATATTTATGTGTAAGAAATCCGTAATTATCATATCTCTTTCTTGCCTCTCTTTTAGCATATGTTATCTAGAGGTCAATTATTTATTTATTTCCATTATGGTTCTAACCTGAACCGAATGAAATGCAGTGATATTGCAACGGCGTACTCCACACGGAAACCGAAAAGTCACCCACAAAGACTATCTGCTTAATTAAGAACCTTCACCAGTTTCTCTCGCCCCCACACAGCTTCCTGTTGTTCTCAAAACAAAGCAAACATCAATTAAAAGCTGCGGGCTACGGAACAAATTGTCAGCGTCACGTCAGCTGTAACGGCCCCGCTACAACCAAAGGATATACGAACCAACATTTTCTTGATTACAATGAGAGAGAAGTCTTTACTTCTTCCGCCTCTTTCTTTTCCTTATTCTTATTCTATTTGAAGTTGTCCACACTGTCATGTGGCATCTTCTTTCAATTATTTAGGAGGCAGCAGCGAAAGTTAATTATTTTCCGGTTAAAAGGAGCAGACGGCGAAAAAAGAACGCAAATAATTAGCACTGGACGCCGCAGTAATTGTCGAAGCTGTTATTGTTGCTATGATGAATGACTCGTAATTACAGTAATAAAACGTGATGACGTGACGTACGAATGTGCTTCCGCAGCTGCTGCTCTCACATGGGGCAGACTCCAGCTTCCGAGCTGGAAACACACACCTTTGCGTCTCTGAACACTCCTCTGTTGCTACTGTTTATTACGCAAAATATGTCATGGATACGTGGCTTTTTGTGGGCACCAACCCTACGAATCTTAATGATTTTGATACATCTGTCTTCTGCACTCCTACATATGCTTCGACACACGTGTGCCATCATATATGGGCTACATAGTCTTCTGTGAAAATATGGTACAAATGTAGACACTTTCAACAACTATTATTTTAAGCCTAAGATCGTATATGTGTATGTATTTCTGTCGTGGTTGCTCACCTTAATGTGTGTCATTACGTGCCAATGCCATACGGTGACACTCTTTGGTAGACAATGTAGTCTAATAGAAATTAATATGTAAAGTGATAAAGAAGTTACGCAGTTTGATTTTTTGTGCTAAAAACTATTTTCACTGCAATTATTACTAAAATAACAGCCTCGGATGGCCAAACCACAGGAAACGTGTTTTACTGAAAGCAGATTTATGAAAAATCAAATTTGTTTCTCAAACACGAAAGTAAGAGCAGCAATATGCCTCAAGGTGACATACTACGATTAATATTAATAGGTCCCCCTAGGTTATAGTATCTCTTTGTTGATTCACACTGTGGTGACAGTCTAATTTTCTTTTTAATGATGCTTATCTGCGAAAATAAGACAGAATATTTACTATCCGTGAGGCTCACGAGTACAAGATTGTTTATGATTATGCTACGTGTTGACGCAAACTCCTTCAGATCTTCCGCTATGGATAAGTAGATCTACTCAAAAAACATACCGTATCACCCGCAATGCGCTTTGACATGGTTTATTGATTAGACGTGCTACTATCTCTGTAGACCTTTTATTAAATAAATCGAATACGTGAAATGTATTCGAATACGAACAACCATCAGCTGTACGAGGGAATTACGACAGTGAGAATTGGTACCGGTGAGGTATTTGAACCTGGATATCCCGCTTTAGGTGAGCAGTCGCCTTAAGTGCTTTCTTATTATACTTTTATTTTTTTTCTTTGTTTTCTTACATATACATCTTCCACTTCTTTACTGTCACCCGTACTACCCCCAAAAACCTATCTAACCTAAAAACGAAAACAAAGCTAGTGTCACCGCCATTTTCACCCTAAAGCTAACTAGGACGGTCGCGTGCCACCACTTCAAGCTCCGCCCACGAACAAAAATTAAATATCTCTCTGAACATTGTGTTTAAAAAAAAGAAAAGGTTATTGGGAGGGGTACAATACTTTATTATATTTTATTTGTGGTTCATTTTGTTCTTATGTTTTTATCTGTAATTCTTTTTGTTGTACCTTTTTTTTGGAGGGGGGGGGGCCACAAAAGCCAAACGGCAGGATGGCCTGGACGTCTTCTCGTTCAGCGTTGATGTCTCTCATCAGTCAAGCATGTGCAATATCTCAGTCTCTCCCCACACCTGATACACCCGAATGGTGTGCATGGCGCGTAAACAACGACCTCAAGTAATTCGCAAAAAGCGTACCATACGACCTTTTGCTCCGTAAAATCGTGTAGTTACTCGTTAAATAATGCCAGAAATCCAACAACCTGCAACGCTCTCATTAAAAAAGTATGAAAATTCCATACCCTTAACCCACCTCGTGGCGTTAGGACGAGTAGCAGGAAAGTAAGTAACATCGGGATGGATCAGTTCGGTGGGCTCTACGGACTGAGGCGTCCGTCGCAGCAACAATGCCAACATGCTCCGTGTGAGGAGCCAGCAGTCAGCAGTCGGTACCCGTACCACAAATTAAACGGTGCATGTCGGTGTCGACAGCGGTGCATCTGGGGCAGAGAGGATCCTCGGCAAGATGTATCATGAGTAAACGTTGTTGGGAGGGGAATTTTTAAGTCGTTATCACGTACCACAGCACCCTGACCGTAGTGGGAAGGAAAGGCGAGTGTATGTCACGCCACACCCGCTTCCACTCAACTGCCGAATGTCGGCGTTCAACCACATTAGCAGGCAGCGTCCGCTGAAAGTAGCGGTAGAAGTCCTTGGTTCTAGAATCCCGCGTGGTCGGCAAGACATCCAAAGGATAACTCATATAGACCAGGTAGGTGTGAATGTGACACAGTGCTGGCGTGATATGTCCAACATGAATCGGCGGACGGAGGGATTGAAGCACCACCTCCTGAATCAGTGTACCAGGGAGGGTGTCCTTGTCCGAAGTACACAGGCGATGCATCGTCCCCAGGAATACAACGCGCTCCCTGGTGTGCACACTTGTCAATGCTATGCCGCCTGCATGTGTGGGCAACGTTAGCGTCTCGTAACGGTTCTTGAGCACTCTACCCTCGCTGACGAAATGACCGAAGACCGCCTGGTACTTGTCAGCTACCGTAGCACCCATCGGGGGAACGCGTATGTCATGATTAAGTTTCGGAGCGAGGTAGACGTTGACAAAATGTACCGGCATGATCAAGTCAAGTGTTCGAAAGTTATGAAAACAAACTTGCGTACGGATCACATTAAGTAGTCGGCGATACGTTTCTGCTGCTGTACCCTGCACGTTCCCATAGAAGGTCACTCCCAAACACTTCATGGCCGGAACTTCGGTAATGGACACTGGCGTACTCATATGCAGTCCTCTGCCCACATCCATGTAGTGCTACTTTCGCAGGTTGATATGGCTCCCGGCCACGTCTCCGTATTGCTAAAGCCACGTGATCGCCGTACATATATCTTCTGCCGACCTAATCAAGAATACTACATTGCCCACATAGGCACAACATTTAAAATGCTCATCGCGGAGGCGAATGCTCTCCAAACGCTGTCGTAGACCATGAAGTGCAGGCTCGAGGGCGTCGGCGAAGAGAAAGGCTGACAGGGGACATACTTGTCGCACTGAGCGCTCAATAGTGAACTGTGGCGAGCTGTAGCCATTGACCAGAACTGTTGAAGTGGCTCCGTGGATGATACTGAGAAGCACATCAGCTGATACTGGGAAAGTCCCATCTTCTCTAAGACAGCCTGCAAGAAATGGTGCTCAACTCGGTCAAATGCGTGGTCTAGGTCAACTGCAACGAGGGCGCCTTCTACGCGGCGTACCGACATGAACACCACCACATCTGTATAGAGCTTAACGCCGTGTGTATATTTCTGCCACCTCCCAGACATGTTTGGTCGGCATGTATGGCATTTTTGACAATAGCGAGAAGGCGAGCACGAAGAATGCGAGCGAACAGCTTGTAATCCGAATTCAACAACGTCAACGGCCGGAAGACTTGCGGTCTGCACCCCCCATTTCGTTTTGGCACAAGGATGATCATGCCCTCCTTAACTTCGGGGGGCACGCGGAAGTCCGGATCGAGGAGTTTGCAGCACATCTGCTGCCTAACTTCCCCTATCAGGTCAGAAAAGGTGCAATAAAATTCAAGCGGAAGACCATCAGGTCCAAGTGATTTGCTTCTTACCCCCCCCCCCCCCGCGAGAGGGCCATGCGCATTTCTTCCCATGTGACGGCCTCCAAGAATGTGGCGCCACCTTGCGCCCTACCCGAAGGTGGCAGGTCGTGCAGGTCGTCCTCAATGTCATTGTCACACCGTTGATCTGCTAGATAGGGTGTGCGGTAATAATCTGTGAGGGCACGGGATATGGTGTTTTGTGTCTCTGCGCGTTGCGCGTCATCAGAAATAACTGCCGTGATGAGTCGTCTCTTACGGTGTCTCCGTTCTCCGACGATGTTATAAAGAGCCGCACGTTCCTTTCGGATGAAATCTTGCAGTCTCCATCGAACCCGCATGCCGTCAAATCTGTTATCTGTGATCTGCAGAAGCTGTCCCTGTGTCCGGTGGACGGACATTTGGCGCTCTGGCTAAGGTTGTTGCGACGCTAGTTCCCGCAAGACCGTGTGGTAAAACTCAGAGGTGGATCGGAGCCAAAGCGCCCTGTCTCGTCCATTTGCCATGAGCGTGCGGCGAAGAGCTGGTTTGTCGCTGTATATCCACCATCGTGTCGTGGAATCATAGGTATGACGCCGTCGCTCACATCTGTGCCAGGTATCAGTGACGGCTACACGGCAAGCCTCTTCCCGGAGAATGTTAACGTTAAGAGTCCAAGGTCCTCTACTACGGCCCGTCTGTTGTCGTGGCAGAGTCACTACGCAAATGAAGGTCTGATGGTCGGTGAATGCAGTGGGCCACAGCTCAGCACCGACAGTTGCTGCCCGAAGACCTCGGGAGACATAAATCCTGGCCAACCTGTTGACCGAGTGGCTGGTGAAGTGTGTATATCCACGTCGGTCACCGTGGATTAGCGTCCATATATCATGCAAAGCCAGATCTTTGACCATAGCATGAAGGGCTGGACGGGGACATGGTGAGGGATTTGATACTCAGGGCATAAGACGCTGTCAGAGTACCCGCCCACCACCAGGTGGTCTGTAGCGCCTTGAAACAATGGAGCTACCTCAGTGGAGTAATAGAGTGTTCGCTCTCGACGCTTCGCGCTCGACGCAGTGCGCTGATTCTTCACTATGGGGCCACACTACAAAAGTAGAAGAAGAGCTGTTACGGTTTCTGAATTCGGTCAACGAGAACGATGGAAGTGGGGAAGGGCGATCGTCTGCCGTTTCTGGATGTCTTGGGGACTCGGAAATTGGATGGAGCGTTGGGCCATTCCGTTTGTTGTAAGTCCACACATACAGACGTGTATTTGCAGGCGTCGAGCTGCCACCGCCCATCACAAACAACGGGAGTCCTTCGAACGTTGGTGCGCCGGGGACGTGTTTTGTCTGATGGAGACAGCTCTGCAAAGGAGATGGAACACTTACAGTCTGTGTTCAAAGGTAATGAATGTCGTTCTCATCAGATCTGCACAGCCTTAAGGAGGAAGCAAGGTGACCACCCACCAGACTAACTGGAAAAGGAGCGGTTTAAGTCCGATGTGTTCCTGCCATATGCCGGGAATGTTTCTTGGAAATTAGGCAGAATGTGAAGGAAACATCATGTCAAAGTAATTTTCCGCCCACGTAAAAGACTCGTGCTCTTCTCGATTCGGCAAAGGATGGTCCGGCATTGCTGAGGGCTGTAATCTAGAGAATACATGGCCAGTGTGAAAAAGCCTACAACGGTCAGAAAACGTGCAGAGTGCGTGAAAGGTGCGTTGACCATGATCGCCACACTCGCCTTTCGCAGGGAATAACTCAACCATAGCCGAGCATTCTATCTACAGAGGACATTCCTCGTATTATTCTGCCACGGAAATCTTGGCTTCGACGAGATCCTTTTGTGTTTCACTTATTAAGGAATCTATGGAAATACGTTTAGCAGATTATCTTCTTAATCATAATGTCGGCATGATTTCTTTAATATCTACAGAATGGGAACATTTTATGACTAGTGACACGCCTAGCGGCAATTAATATTATAAATTTGACATCTGGATTTTATCCCCTCAACCCCGCACTTCGACTGAGAGTGCACATGTAGTACCGTAATTACGCATGCGCCTGCGCGCCATAAATGGAGCAGTATTTCAAGAGGGCGAGAAACTCGACAGAGGTCACTGAGATAGCACCTGCCTCTGCGAGTGCGTTTCCTCGCCTGTTTTTTGGTATAAAGTCAGCGATGTGAACTAGCAGTCTCTACAAGCAAATACTTTCCTAAAGATGGCTCAACGGGTGTCAGTCGAAATATCGTGGCGCGGTGTCGACGACATCCAGCTGCAGTCCAGAAACTTCATGGAATATTCTTTACGACGGGAAAATTTCGAGAATTACACCCTCGATACGTTGGCGAAAATACATGTTTAAAGTTAGTGGTGTGCATAAAACGTCGTCCGAGATCGTACCGAATGCTTTCTCTGAAAATTATTTTGAACAATTAGTTCAGGAGCCCACCCGAAGTGTAAATGGTGGCGAAATCATACTTCACCTCTTATCTACAAATGATCCTGAGCAATTAGGGAGAATTATGACGAATACAGGGATTAGTGGCCATAAGATCGTTGTAGCAAGACTGAAAACTGTAACATGCACATGGACAAAAAATAAACACGAATAAATAGGACACAGTCTCTACTCCTTCCAATGTGATTATGTAAGATTAGACCAAGTGTGCTGTGCGGGGTAGCCGCGCGGTATTAGGCGCCTTGCACGGTCCCTGCGGCACTCCCCGTCGGAGGTTCGAGTCCTCCCTCGGGCATGGGTGTGTGTGTTGTCCATAGCGTAAATGAGTTTAAGCTAGATTAAGTAGTGTGTAGGCTTAGGGAACGATGACCTTAGTAGTTTGGTCCCATAAGACCTTACCACAAATTTGAACTTAGAGACAAAGTGTGATTGCAATTCAAAGAAACAGTATCAACGGCAGCTGGGAGATATTTACCAAGTAAATTAACAAAAGCAAGTCCTGACAAAATAGGTCAGAAAATTTTTGCGGAAGCGATGAATAAAGCATCTCCAAGACTGACAAAGTTTTACTGAAGCCCAAAACTTATAGTAAATTTCAAGGCGAGATGTTTTTAATAGTTTCCACAACGAAATAATATCTCGAAAACTGACAGAAAACCCGTAGAGGCTGTGTTCGTATGTAAAGTACTACAATTGCGAGGCACAATCAACTCCTTCACTGCTTGATAGGAATGGTAATGTTATTGATGACAATGTAACTAAAGCAGGGTTACTAAACACGGTTTTCAGTAATTCCTTAACCAAGGAAGAGGAGGTAAATATTCCAAAATTCGACTCAAGATCAACTGCCAACAGGAGTAGCTTAGAAGCTGATATCCTTAAGGTACAGAATCAGCTTAAATAACTGAATACAGGCAAGGTCTACGGTGCAGATAATATATCTGGCAGGTTCCATTCAGAGTATGCTGATACAGTACCTCCATATTTAGCAATCTTACACAACCATTCACTTGTCGAAAGATCCGTACTTAAAGACTGGAAAGTTTCAGAGGCCACAATAATTATCAAGAAAGTAAATAGGAGTAATCCGTTGAGCTACAGACCCATTTCGTTAACGACGTTTGGCAGTAGGATTTTGGAACGTAGGTATACTCTGTTTGAACATTATGAATTACTTAGGTGATAACGATAACATGGATTCAGAAAATATCGTTCTTGTAAAACGTAACTCGCTCTTTATTCTGACGAAGTAATGAGTGCTGTCGACAGGGGATCTTAAATTGATTCCATGTTTCCAGATTTCCAGAATATTTCTGACACAGTTCATCAGGAGTGACTTCTAAAGGAAAGGCGTCCCTACGGAGTATGGTCTTAATTGTGTGATTGGATTCGCAATTTCCTTTCAGAAAGGTTACAATTCGTAGTAATTAACGGAAAGTCATCGAGTAAAGCAAAAGTAATATCTGGCGTTCTCCAGGAATGTATTATAGGCCCTCTGCTGTTTCTGATCTAAAAACTACACTCCGTCCAAACAGGCCTCAGAAGGCTAAAAGGTAACGAACGACCACCGTGTCATCCAAAGCGTGCGTCAGTGGATGCGGATATGGAGGGCCATGTTGTCAGCATACCAGTCTCCCGGCAGTTGTCAGCTTTCGTGACCGGAGCCGATACTTTTCAGTCAAGTAGGTTTCCAGTTGGATTCACAAGGGCTGGGTGCACCCGCATGCCATCAGCAATCGACACATCGGGACGACCACCAAAAGAAATGGTCCCCGACAACGCTTTACTTCGGTGATCTGTCGGGAACCGACATTACCATTGCTGCAAATAACGAGATTACAATTACAAATTACTCAAATTGGAACAATATCGAAGATAATTTTGGAGGAAAGGCTAATCAAGGACAGTGTTTTATTGGAAGAACTGTTAGAAGATGCAAAGGATTATTAAACAGACTGCCTACACTATGCCCGTCAGTCCCCTTCTCGAATATTGCCTTGCGGTGTGGGGTCTGCATGAGATACGACTGACTCAAGACATCAAAAAAGTTCAAAGAAGGGTAGCCCGATTTGTATCATCGCGATACTGTGGACAGAGTGGTAAAGATGTAATACGAAAACCGTGATGGCTAACTTTAAAACAAAGGCGTCCTTCGTTGTGGTGGTGTCTTCTCATGAAGTGTCATTCACCAACTTTCTCGTCCGAACGTTAAAATACTATGTTGGCACTCAATTACATCGAGATAAATGATCATTGTAATGAAAACAAAGAAATCGGAACACACATCGAAAGATTTAAGTGTTCATTTTTCCTACGTGCTGTTTGAGAGTGAAACGTAGAGACATAGCATTAAAATGATTCGATGAAACCTCTGTCACGTACTTAAGTGTGAATTGCAGTGTAACCATGTAGATTTCTATGTAGAAGTTAAATGAGAAGGGCTAGAGTATCATGAACTTGTCAGGTGCTAAAAGCCACTCCCACACTGGTATAGAAAAGAGAAGTTGCAAGTTCCGTGTCTGCACAGCAAGTGTCGGAGGGCGGCCTACCTTCCATAAAAATTGCATTGTGAGAGAGACTAGACGGAATACTTTTGGTGAGAGAAGATCTGAAAGTCAAGTGTAAAATTCAGAGCTTGGGATCGTGGGAATGGCCGTTCATGACCCCAAATTGTAGGAATGTTTGTATAAATCCAAGTAAGATGGTCTGTGATAGCTCACAGTAATTATTTTGGTAGAAGGTGCATTGTTCCGTACGTGGCTACACACAAGACTTTTGGTTGGTCATGGCTGGAAATCTGTCATGAAATGAGAGAGGTTCTCTGGTTTCCTTCCTATGCCACACCGTTATCGGTTAACCATAATGAAATCTGTGAAATCAGGAATTTGTTAAACTAGTTTGTAAAATTATTACTGGTTGATTCTCACAAGATCTACTGCAGTAGGCCCGCGAGATTCCTACGCTGGCAGAGCCAGCTAAATTTTTGGAGAGTTAATTGAGAACACACTTGCTGCAGGAACATCGAAGAATACACTTGCTCGGGGATCCCCATGGAGAATGCTCTTCACCTTAGGCAGTCACAGAGAGTGTTGTCTCTGACGTAGAGCAGAGTCCAGAGGTTGAGCTGGACAGACAATTTCCAGCCGGTGTTGCACCCATCTTCCACATTACCGCCATTTATGGGTGACAAGATGAGCATGAGATCCAATCACCGAGACGAGGAGATGCGAGGCTAGTTAAATTGTATCAGCGATTAATTATACAGTTTTAAAATGTGCAGCCAGATAGTTGCACGCACCATGCGCTCCTGGAATCTGTTGGTGTTATTTCATGCGTTTTCGGGGATCTTTCTTGAAATCACTAACAATTTTCGCAGTCAGTGGCCGCAACTGCAATATGGTCTTATATTATGCTTCCATGTGTCCAGGCTATAGTTCATAATTACAACCTTTTCTCCATGAATAAATGTTTATATGCTCGGTTCAGTGGCTAAATCATTTTATCTGATGTCTTACGGCAATGAACAATTGCTAAATTCCTGTTACAGTTAGATGTGCCCCTTCGGTCCTTGTGGGGTGTGGAACCCACACCTTCGTGTTTCATTGGGCCACCCCTAGAAATTTTCATTTAATGAGATATCCATTAAGGAAAAAAAAATTAGCATGATCTTATGGGGAGCTTCCTTTCCCTGTGGGTCACTGGATATCGTACATGTAGAATCATACGGATATGATAAACAGCATATAGTACGTCATATTCGTGTCTGCCAATCCCCTAACAGGGGAAAACGCAGTATAGCTACAGATAGTCCCAGTCTTCAAGAAGGGTCGTCGAGCAGATGCGCAAAACTATAGACCTATATCTCTGACGTCGATCTGTTGTAGAATTTTAGAACATGGTTTTTGCTCGAGTATCATGTCGTTTTTGGAAACCCAGAATCTACTATGTAGGAATCAACATGGATTCCGGAAACAGCGATCGTGTGAGACCCAACTCGCTTTATTTGCTCATGAGACCCAGAACATATTAGATACAGGCTCCCAGGTAGATGCTATTTTTCTTGACTTCCGGAAGGCGTTCGATACAGTTCCGCACTGTCGCCTGATAAACAAAGTAAGAGCCTACGGAATATCAGACCAGCTGTGTGGCTGGATTGAAGAGTTTTTAGCAAACAGAACACAGAATGTTGTTATCAATGGAGAGACGTCTACAGACGTTAAAGTAACCTCTGGCGTGCCACAGGGGAGTGTTATGGGACCATTGCTTTTCACAATATATATAAATGATCTAGTAGATAGTGTCGGAAGTTCCATGCGGCTTTTCGCGGATGATGCTGTAGTATACAGAGAAGTTGCAGCATTAGATAATTGTAGCGAAATGCAGGAAGATCTGCAGCGGATAGGCACTTGGTGCAGGGAGTGGCAACTGACCCTTAACATAGACAAATGTAATGTATTGCGAATACATAGAAAGAAGGATCCTTTATTGTATGATTATATGATAGCGGAACAAACACTAGTAGCAGTTACTTCTGTAAAATATCTGGGAGTATGCGTGCGGAACGATTTGAAGTGGAATGATCATATAAAATTAATTGTTGGTAAGGCGGGTACCAGGTTGAGATTCATTGGGAGAGTGCTTAGAAAATGTAGTCCATCAACAAAGGAGGTAGCTTACAAAACACTCGTTCGACCTATACTTGAGTATTGCTCATCAGTGTGGGATCCGTACCAGGTCGGGTTGACGGAGGAGATAGAGAAGATCCAAAGAAGAGCGGCGCGTTTCGTCACCGGGTTATTTGGTAACCGTGATAGCGTTACGGAGATGTTTAATAAACTCAAGTGGCAGACTCTGCAAGAGAGGCGCTCTGCATCGCGGTGTAGATTGCTCGCCAGGTTTCGAGAGGGTGCGTTTCTGGATGAGGTATCGAATATATTGCTTCCTCCTACTTATACCTCCCGAGTAGATCACGAATGTAAAATTAGAGAGATTAGAGCGCCCACGGAGGCTTTCAGACAGTCGTTCTTCCCGCGAACCATACGCGACTGGAACAGGAAAGGGAGGTAATGACAGTGGCACGTAAAGTGCCCTCCGCCACACACCGTTGGGTGGCTTGCGGAGTATAAATGTAGATGAATGTAGATGTAGATCATCTAAGGTTCAGCAGTTGAATATGGACTGCCCCGACGTCGACATGAGGACTACGTATGTCAATGATTACGTCACGCCATGTACAGCACATTAATCGAATTTCCTGTCTACAGAACTCATTTTGGATTCCTGCAAGTTGGTTGGGTCTGTCTACCACACAATATTAGAAACTACATACTTAAGAAAACGATTTACTACATCACAGAAACAACGATTAGTAGCTTATTGGAGCTATTCCACAACACAGTTGGCTTCGTAATTTTCGACTCAGTCGTTCGAGTCCATGTTTGCTTTTCTTAAATCGCTACATCTTCATTTCTCCATCATACCTTCAAGTTAGTATCAGCATTACATAACCAAAATTTTAACGTAAGAAAAGTAGTATTAAACAAATATCAGAATTTTTTTTTACTTATTTTGGAGAATGTTTTCTACTATTATTGAAAATTTTAATCATAAATTGTGATCGTATTTATTTGTTTTTATATTTATTTATGATGTATAAAGTTTTAAAATGTTTTTTTTCTAATAGTTACATGTATATGTAGTGTATTGTTAGTGTTTCATATAGAGGGAATATATATATATATATATATATATATATATATATATATATATATATCCAGGTGACGTCATGATGAAAATATCATCTGAGACTAAATAAAGGTACGGAGAACGAAACAGAAGTGTGGTGCGAGGAATCACGTTACACCTCTTGTTGTGTACCAAGAATTGATTAATATGTGTCGAAAATAAGCACTAATAGAACCTGTAATAAGAAATAGGCTTTTGGTTTACTTTACCACTGTCGATAAACCGTTGTTAGCCCGCCTCGGTAGCTGCACGATCAGCGCGTTGGATTGCCAACAGAAGGGGCCCGATTTCGATTTCCGGCCGGGTCGGAGATTTACTCTGCTCGGGAACTGATTGTTGTGTTGTCCTCGCGTTCGTATCGTCATAATTGGCATTCCATTATTTAAGTGGCTGTATGGGCGCGTCCCGACAGCCAATAATTAAAAAAGACCTATGTTGGAACACAGTTTTGTGCTGGCCATAGTGCAGGTTAAAACCAAAGACTTATTGTGTAGAAGATAGCAGGAAACCACTGTAAAAACCTACGGATCTGTGGAAAACGTCTTGTGGTGGATTGGAACTAAATTTTTGTAAGTAGCACCAAGAATCCGTAATAGCCCTTCGTTTCCAATAATTTTCATAAAATTATTCTTTACGAAAATATTATTTAATGTTCGTTAGGTGAAGTTTTTTTGTTTGGTTGGTTGCTGCTACATTTCATGTGCGACAAAATGAAATCTGACTGTGAAGAAACGCCAGTAGATTATGACATTTCAGTGTCTATTTCGACAGCAGGGGAAGGCGAGACGTTTATAAGTAGTAGCGAGAGCTTTCACAGCCAAATAACATTTATCAGACAGAAACAAGCAGCGCCGTCTCCCTCGGCGCAGGCTGGCAGGCAGGGTGCGCGTGGGGGAACAGCCTCCTCACCCCCTCCCCCTCCCGCGAGCCGCGTATGATACAATCGAGCCGTCATTAGGCGAAAGCTGCCGCAGACGAGAATGACACGCATCACTTCCGCGTCGCGTCGCTGGTCTGCAGGAGGTGACGCGCTAATTACAAAGAGTGCATTCGCCTAGCAGATCAATATCGCAGCACGAGCGAGCGCGAAGGGAAGGCTGAAGGCTGCAGGCCCGATAGCACTGCTTCCCTCGAGCGCCGAGGGATCAGGGAAGCGATCCTTTGAACCGGAGGAGCTCAGCTCAGCAGCCAGAGTCAACAGCTCGCGGCTGCCGGGATCCTGGTTACCAGTTCACCTGCGCTGCAAGTTCAAGACTTTACTCGAGTCTGCTGCGGCACACTAAATTCCTTACTGAGAACGAAAGGGTGTTTGAATTCATTCGTGTATTCTACAGCCATCTGAACACTTTATTGACAGTGCCAGGAGTATTGAAAACTGCTTGCATAACTTAGGTCGCAATTAATACATTTTATGTTCTATAGGAGCAAATAATACTACAGCTAAAGTGAGTGCTCAGTTAAGTGTGTGTAGATCCCCATCGTGAACTAACTCGACTGCTACTATAGTTGACAATTAGCAAATTATTCCATTTGATTTCATTTCATTTTATTGAATTGGCTTGCTATGAGCGAAGAACGAAGTGAGGTAACTTAGAAATTAACGTCACAACGACAGTGAGGACATCAGACATGAAATCGGATAGGAGTTGGCTAGAAAAGAGAGTGGGCCATCTATTGTAACGGAATAATAGTGGAAATAGCCTATAGTCACGTAATGAATACCAACACAGAACGACCGGCTGTAGATTGGAACTACGTTCTCCCGCGTAATGAGTTTCATAGAACACAAAGCTCGCACGCTGTCGGGCAACAAGAGTTCGTCGAAGAATTACAATGATAGCAAATAGAGGTTTGCAAAAATAAAAGTATCGAGGAATGTGTCTTTAGTATTTCGCGATAATGCAATCCAAACAGTGAAAAGACCATAAGAAACAAACCGCAACGGGACCGAATACCATTTAAAGAGAGCTAGGAGAACAGTCCGAATCATAGCTGTGCAGCTGGGAATTAATTATGATTGTGTTAGAGCCATACCAAAAAGAATTTACATATCCATTACAAATTCTGTGTCGTAAATGAGTTAAAACTTCCACACCGGCCTGTGTATATTCATTTCTGTCGGCGATTCCTGAATAAAGTGGTAGGAGCACGTTAGGATCCTCAGTAATTCATTTCTTAGTCTGAGACATTGTTGAACCTGCCAAAGTAGGTGAACACGCAAAAGAGAATGTTCTGACTTTAGTTTGCTGAAAAATATCCGGCCCATATTTATTCTGGCTGCAATGTAGGTTCCGTATGAAATAAGCACATGCATCTACAATCGAGCGATCGCTGAGCCAAAGATGTTCAAAGTACGTAGAAGAGATTACGGCCGAAAAAGGAAAACCTGAAATTCTCCAATACAAACACATCTCCCTGTGTATATCTTTCCGTGCAACAATGATGGATAGTTTGCACTGCAATGTTAAAGATTATCTGGACTACAGAAAGCCAGAAACAAGTCCAGTTCCGTACCACTGTGGTATGTCGCACACGAAGTATATCCACATACAGCCGAATAGATGTGTAAGACACATTAGCAGAGCACCCGATTGAACCAGCCAAGTCAATGGGCTGTCTTCGAACACTGTCCACAGTCATGAAATAAAAACAACGAGAAGAGTTTTGTGCGTAGGACTCAAGTTCCTAGGAAAGTATGATCATGGATCTGTTGAGAGAAACTCATTCCTCGAAAATATTTCGATTTGTTTCTCAGTCAATAATGTGGCACCCTCTCGACTACGAATCGCAGGAAGGCTTTTGTGTGTGTGCTTTCCAATTATCTATCATATGCTACTACAATTTCAGAGGATCGACAACTGGGTGATTGTACAAAAAAAAAAAGATCTTCGTTATTAATGTTGCTAACTCACTGAATGTTGTCGATTACACATAACCCATGGCTCCTTTGTTGATTTTACTCCTATTTTACTATTTTTCATCGAAAGGGTGATAGTGACACACTGTCGTTATCATATCTACTGATGAAACTATCATAGGTATTGAAAGATTCTTCTTTCAGTGCCGACACTGAAATTACCACCAACAGTACTGCGTCCATATTCAGTGATATAAAGCTCACGGAATTCTTCACAACCACCGTAACATTGCCTCTCTCAGTTTCCCGTAACGTGTCATGGATACCGTATACTGTCGTAGAATCGTAAGCAACTGTTAATGTACATGTAGTTTCCAGGTCACCCCATTGTTTCCTTCATCATACTTCGAATGATGCGTTGAGGTTGTTTGCTGGCAACATGCAACTAGTACTCTGCAACAATTTAACGACTTTATGTATGTGTGTGAAATCCTATGGGACTTAACTGCTAGGGTCACCAGTCCCTAACATTACACACTAATTAACCTAAATTGTCCTAAGAACGAACACACACACCCATACCCGAGGGAGGATTCGAACCTTCGCCGGGACCAGCCGCACAGTCCACGACTGCAGCGACTAACACCACTCGGCTAATCCCGCGCGGCCTTTGACGACTTCAGGAGGAAACTTATGGCAGATCTTCGACTGAGTGGAGCAACACTGACGTCGCTTGTATTCTGTTCTGATGAACATTTCATGCAGCCAACCTCAGTCAGCAAATATCTATAGCTCTTTATACGATCACATGTCCACAAACTATGTGGCTTACATAGTGATGTGTGGGAGTGTGAAACAGTTGTCCAAGAATCTAGACCCAAAATTAGGCTGCAAACTCGCATTTAGCAAGCATTTATTCCTTCATAGGACCATCAGCACACACGCATCACCTTGCCGTAAAAATTAGGGAAAAGATTCTGTAACGTCCTGGAAAAACTTTCTACGACTGATTTTAGACCCTGATAGTATTCTAAGCTCTGAAACTCTCCCACAATTAAATGAATAACCTATGTCTTTCACTTAGTCTCTTGCAAATATAAAAATCAAGGGATGTGATCTATGCTAAGATTCTGGCGTCACATTCACGGAAACAAGGGGTTCAATCCAAAATCGTTAATTAACTGTTATATTGCATCACCTACTTAGTTCAGGGTATTCCCGTAAGGAATCCTCGACTGTTTCTTTATCAAACTGAGGCAGTTCTTATGGCTTCGATGGCTGCGAGACGTTAAACTAGGTTCCGTGACTGAATTTATTCATGGCGTATAAGCGACTTCAGAGTGGCAGCTTAAACTAGCTTCTGTAAGGAACAAATATGAATTCGACGGGTCAGTTATGAGTGGGCACTGATAAATATTGGACATGGTATGTCAAGGTTGTTGTCTCACAGACCGCAGTGGATCAACATCCCCAAATCAAGTGTTGAAGACATTCTCCCGAATATTTTGAAGATGAGAGTGTGCCAAGTTTGTCCTTCACACCTTGACTCCCGAACAAAACCAACGACTGGTGCACGCCTGCCTGGATTTGACTGTAATGCAGAAAGCGAACGGTTTTCTCTAGGAAATATTATCACGGCTAGGTATTATCAATACGAAACTAACACAAAAAGGTAAAAGGAGGAATTCACATCAAAGGTCAACGTTTTGGCAACATAACCGACATTCAAGCCAATGTGACGCGCGAGTTGAATAACATCTCAGAGAAGGACTTCCCTAACAGTTTCATATGGTTGTATCAACGTTCTGTGTGTTTTACTGAAGTGGTGGAGACTACGTAGGGCACGTGAAACAATAAATGGGAGCCCTCTGTGAACACTTGAAAACTATTTTGGTGGTTGTTTCAAGTAAAATAAAAACGTAATTCTAAGTCTGATCATATAGTTATATTCCTTACATATTTGTCTTTAAGAAATCATTTTTCTGTCCACATCGGACGCTCCCTGCAGCAGGTGGAAGGATCCCTTGCAAGCGTAAGAACGATTATCGGTGTGAATTCCCGGAGCCCTGCTACTGGACTTGCAAAAGAATAATTTTGTATAAGTTATTTCCAATATATTTTCTATCTGTATTCAAGGATAACGAAATATGTTAATTCCTAGCGAAATGGTGGCGTGTTGCAACTAATGTCTTTTTCTTCGCCAGCAAAATCGAGACAACAGCGTGCACCCAAAATAAACTTTTGAAGATATCGCAAAACAGCTATGTGCGCTAATAGAGAATTAAATTTAAAATACTGGCGTAAAATCCCGATCCAAATCGTATATACCATTCTCAAGTTATATTTCCAATCAATCTGAAAAACGCAAGTTCGAGAAACACGCGTTTAAAGCTTTTGGTAACTTTTTTTTTAGTTAAATTTAACATAACCTGTAGGGAGTGTGATCCCAGGACCAAATAGCAATCCTTCCAGATCCAAAAGGAAGTTCTCCTTCATCTTCTCTGTGGTCATGGTGGTCCTGCAGGGCTCTTTGAAAGCTTCTATCATCCACTATTCTGCACGTTTCATACGCTTTTCGTCCGTTTTTGTGCAGAAGTTATAATAGGCTAGTCAGATTTCAAGTTAGAGCACGTTCATAATTCCCTTGACGCCTGTTAGACCCACTACATTATTCCCACTGTGAATGTTTTTCGAATATACTTTTGCACAAATTGCCTCGTAATTCGATAACGGAGTTTCTGGCGATCTTGGATTGAACGTTATAGTAAATTAGCCAGCCCCGGTAAAATTTTAAGGTAAAAAAATCGATTTGGGATGAGACCAAAGTCAAGGGATAGCTACTAATATCGTGTCGGACCTCGTTTTGTCCAGTGTTGGGCAGCACCTCAACGTGGCATGGAGTCGACAAGTCGTTGGAAATCCCCTGCAGAAATGTTGAGCAGTTCTGCCTTTATAGCCGTGAATAACTGCGGACGAGCTGCCGGTGCAATATTGTGTGCGCGACCTGACCTCTTGATTATGTCCCATTAATGTTCTGCAGGATTCATGTCGGGCGATCTGGGTGGCCAAATCATTCTCCCGAATTGTCCAGGATGTTGTTCAGAGCAGTCATGAACAACTGTGTCCGGGTGACAAGTCATCGTTGTCTGCATGAATGGCTGCAATTGGTCTCCAAGTAGCCGAACATAGCCATTTCCAGTCAATGATCGGTGCAGTTGGACCAGAGGACGCACTCCATTCCACGTAAACACATCCCACACCATCATTATAGAACCACCACTAACGTGCTCAGCGCCTTATCGGTAACTTAGCTCCATAGCTCCATCGCATCTGTGCCACACTCTAACCCTACCATCAGCTTTTACCAATTGAAATCGGGACTCATCTGACAGGCCATGTTTATCCAGTCGTCTAGGGTCCAATCGAAATGGTCTCGAACCCAGGAGAGGCACTGCAGGCGATGTCGTGATGGAAGCAATGGCAGTCACGTCTGTCGTCTGCTGCCATATCCTATTAACGACAGATTTCGCCACTCAGTCCTATCGGTATGTTCGTCGCACGTCCCACATTGACTTCTCCGGTTATTTCACGCAGTGTTGCTTGTCAGTAAGCATTGACAACTCAATGCATATGCCGCTGCCCTCGGTCGCTAGGTGACGGTCATCGGCTACTGCGTTTTCCGGATCTTAGAATAATGAATTCCCTAACTATTACCGAAATGGAATGTCCCATGTGTCTAGCCGCAACAACCACTCCGCGTCCAAGTCTGTTAGTTCCCGTCATGCGGTCATAATCTCGTTGGAGACTTTTTCATACGAATCATCTGAGTACAAATAACAATTCCACTAATCTACTGCCCTTTTTACCCTGTGTACGCGATACTACCACAATTTGTATCGAAACTTTTTGAACTAAAGCGTATTAAAAAAACGACCTTAGTTTACGGAATGTAAACTCGAGAACGGCAAATGTGGTGGTTGGCGGCTTGGAGTGGAGAGGGAGGGAGAGTTAGGAGAGGAGAAGGCTGGTGTGATATAGTGATAGATAAGGTGCGGGAGAGATAGAGAGAGAGAGAGAGAGAGAGAGAGAGAGAGAGAGAGAGAGAGATAGAAATGGTATTGCAGCGATTCCCTCCTTCTCGTTGGAACTAGTCACTACTCATGCTATCTCAGTAGAGTGGAAAGGCACATGACGGTGGTAGACGTTTCGGTGCCGAGAGTTGGCATAGGACTGTGCAAGTTCAAAATCAGGAATGGCACCGTGGGCGAAGACGCAGGCTCCGGAGCCTTGCCTCGTCGGACGGTTTGAGCCGTCTCTTCGGAGAGCGGAAGCTCGCGAAAGAAAGCGAATACAGTATGCGGCGCGTGGCGCACATACGCGGCCGCACGTGCTCCGCATGGCGCAGGCGCCGGCGCGATCAGACGCTGGCGGCGCTGCGCTGCTGCTCCCTCCGCGCGCCGTTGTAAGCGAGCGAGCTCCCCTCGCACCGGCGCCGCCCAGCCCCTGTGGGTGTCCGTCTCTATTTGTCCCCCTATCTCCCCCAATTCCCCCTCAGGTCCTACTCGCTAGTGGCGACACTCACCCTTTCCTTCCATTCAGCCGACACTCATCAACCCGGCGAGCGTGCGTGCGTGCACGTGTCTGCCTCCACTGCGGACATCTGCCGATAGCGTGCATGGATAAACGCGCGCGTCAAGTCGGGATTTTTTTCCGTCTCTCTACAGAAAAAGTCTCGGTGCCCTACTCCTGTGGCGAAGGGTGGGTGCGAGGCAACATATCCCCTGCCCAGGTTGCAACATACAATTACATTTAGGGACCGGAAAATTTCCTTAAAATCCTACAATACTGCGAAACAGCGACTGCTCAAATTAGCATCTAAACTACTTATACAGTTATTGGAATGCTTGTAAACAGATACCTTGTTCCTGAAACAGCACCTAAAGAAGGTCTACAGGGTGTTCGGAAAAACCAATTGCAAATTAGTAGCACTTATAGAAGGGAGCGAGTACATAGTGTTTTGAATAGGAACCCGCGTAACTCATCCACATCTGCTGAAATAACTGAATTAGATGTGACGCAGTATTATTGTTAGCTAACAATTCGGAAGGAAACACAACGGAACATCTGTTTACCAATAAAAACATTTGTTTGTATTAACTCTTAAACATTGCACGTTTACATTATTCCAAAACAAAAAAGAACCCTGCACAGTGAAGGTATAGGACACTACTGATGCATTACAACAGCCGTTCGATGTGGCGCCCTCCAGCGTTGTTACAGACATCATACCTACGAAGCATGTTCCCGTACGCACTTCATCTCAACTGGTGCCCGTTCAATTTCTAACATAGCGCCCAGAACTCGTGCCCGCAGATCTTCCTCTGCCTCGCAGCGAGGCGGACGTAAAGTGACATCAGCTGACCGTCTCACGCAGTACATGTTACCTTGTCTGCCCTATTGCATACCAAGACAAGCAACTCTGAAACTTTTCGCCTACCCTCAGCTGACGTGGACACGTTACAAAAAAATTGGTTCAAATGGCTCTGAGCACTATGCGACTTAACTTCTGAGGTCATCAGTCGCCTAGAACTTAGAACTAATTAAACCTAACTAACCTAAGGACATCACACACATCCATGCCCGAGGCAGGATTCGAACCTGCGACCGTAGCGATCACGCGGTTCCAGACTGAAGCGCCTTTAACCGCACGGCCACACCGGCCGGCTGACGCGTTACACATGTGAACTGAAACCGTTGTATAACGGAAACGGTACTTACTCGCTTCTAAAAGTTGTAGAAGTTTTTACGGGAATTTCCGAAAACCTTGTATACTCAATATACATCGTATTTCAGAACTGGACTACTGCTGCGACAAGTTGAATTGATATAAATGAGACAGGCTGACTTAAGGAACATACTTTCCGATTTTAATGATAAGTGAGCGCTGTTAACACTAAATCATATAAAGTGTAGAATAACGAATTTAAATTTTTTACTCTACAGCAGGCTCGTCCAAACTGTGCCCCTGGGGCGCTAGCGCTCGCGATCGCCCGCGGCCGGCGCCCCGGTCGAATTCGTATGTTGTCGCAGTGGCCGAGCCGTGTCACTTAGCTGGCCGTGCAGACTGCCCGCCGAGCCTCGTCATGCCGCTGTACGCAAATATTGCAATGGACAAAAATTTATTTTGCGACCACACATCGCTGTCCTTTTCAGCGGAACTGGGGGAAAACGCATCTAAAACCAATCTTTTTTGTTAGTTTTTTATTTGAGTTTAAATGAATGAAACAATTGATTGTTAAAGTGATAAAAGTGTTTTAAAAGCAGGATTGTACAAAATTAATTGTATGTTCTTTTTTAGCGTGGTACGAGCCGGAAACAGGTGGGCAAAGTTTGTGTGCAAGTTACAAATGACCGCTGAGAATTGGGAAAGCAGGGAAACACTTTGCTGCTGGGAGTCTCATCAAGGATAACCTGGTCGACTCGGCGGCTTGTATTTGTCCTACAGACCTCACGGAAAAATTTGAGAAAATAGCTCTTTCGCCTCAAACCGTTGCTCACAGAGTCGAAGATATGGTCTCAGATACGGAGCAGCAATTAATGGAGAGGGCAGCAAATTTCATTTCACTCTCTATCACTCTTGAAGAGACCGCGGACGTTGCGGACATATCTCAGCTTGTCATAATCATCCGAGGTGTCGACAACAATCTGCGTGTCACCGAAGAATTTCTAGATCTTATACCATTAAAAGACACAACCACGGGTTTGGATATTTTTCTACCCGTGGAAAACGTGTTAGAGTCAATGGGTTTAAAATGGGAACGCCTGACCAGTGTAACAAGGGATGGAGCCCCTGCACTGCGATGGATACGCACTGGATTTCTGAGTTACGTGAGGTCAAAAATGGCTGAAGTTGGCTGTTCCTTATTGGCGACAGTCCATTGTCTGATACACCAGGAGGCACTTTGTGCGAAGATTGTCGACATAGAAAATGTTATGGACACAGTTCTTCGAACGGTTAATTATCTTCGCTCGCATGGACTCACACATCGCCAGTTTAAAGAATTTCTGGCTGATATCGAAGCGGAATACCTGGACATCCTCTACCACACCGAAGTAAGATGGCTGAACGGAGGAAGGGTGCTTCATCAGGTTTTTCTCCTTGAGGGGTGAAATAAATACCTTTTTGGAAATGAAAGGACGCCCAGAAGAATTACTTTGTGATCCTAAGTGGGTGGCGAATTTGGCTTTTTTGAGTGACCTTACTGGTCATTTAAATACTTTGAACATTTCACTCCAGCGCGAAAATCACTATGTCGTTAATTTAGTGCAGACGATTCAAGCATTTAAAAAAAAAACTTATTTTGTGGGAGAAACAATTGCGCGAGAAGAATTGTGGACACTTTCCTGCACTAGACAGAGTTAAAGAAGATGTGGATTTTTCAGATTATGTTGCAATCATTTGTGAATTACAAGAACGGTTTGAAAATAGATTTTTGGAGACAAGTGAGCTTCAATCGGCCTTAGATATATTTATTAGCCCGTTTTACCTTCGGCATAGGACGTCTCACAAGTGCTTCAACTATAGCTGATTGACCTACAGTGCGATATCCGCCTGAAAGATCGCTTTCTCATGTGTAAAACTTTGGATGACTTTTAGAGCTGTCTTCCACGAGAGAAATATCCTCTTTTGCACAAGCACGCGGCCTAAGTTCTCTCTATGTTTGGCTCCACGTATATCTGTGAGCGCTTTTTCTCTCTTTTAAAGCTTGCTAAAACTAAGAATCGTTCATTACTTGGCGATAAAAATCTGACTAATTCTTTGAGGTTATCAGTCTCAGGGAATATTGTACCAAACATTGACAAAACCGTTTCCTCGAAAAAGGAAAAGTGTAAAATGTTAATTGTCTTCTTTAACAATGTTGACTATGAGAATTAAAGAGCTTTATAACCTTAATTCTATTTTTTAATAAGTTTTCAAACATTGTCGGTTAAAATTATTACGTACAAAACAGCAAACTAAGCATCCGATTTCTAAACTCTCAAAAGGGATGCAAAGAGATGTATCCCGAAGTATTAGAAAAAATATTTACTTGTAACTGCTAACAGTAAGAATGAGACTCTATATCCCTTACGTAAAGTTATTTCTAAAATAGAATATTTATGACTCTAGTTGATTCAAGAAACTGATATATTTTTCAGAAGGCGCCTATTCTACATATGACGATTGTGCATGTGCAGTACTAATAGAATGAACCTGTTGGTCAGAAAACAACTAAGATGTTCTTCGATTCTTGTTTCGGATATTGTTTTCTAAAGCTTTGCGTAGTAATTCTGCCACACGACCACTAGTTGTCACCTAAACGGTAAATGGTTTGCTTGTTTTGCCGCTCATAGGCCTCTTTTACAAAGGTGCGCTTCCTCTGTTATTTTGTTTGCGTTGGATCTGACTGCGGGACAGTCCGGCGCAGCGCATTGTGTGCGGTCTCACTCGCTCCGCAGCTGTCTCTCTCGCTCCAATGGCGACACTAGCGACACACGGTCGCGGACGGGGCGCTGAACTACACTGCCTGGCGCCCGCGGGGCGCGGGCGCGCCCGCCGGGCGCAATTCTTGGATGAGCCTGCTCTACAGCATCCACACTAATGCACGGAAGATCTTCATTCATTATGATTCATGGGGGAGATTAGATTAGTGGACCTGGAGATACATTCAAGAGATGTCTGTATGTCTTTTGAGAAATGGTTGACCATTCTTCTTCAACAGTCGAAATCAGAGAAGGTAGTGCTATTGTACGCTGAGGTTCTGGTACATCCAATATATTTTCCATTGGATTCAGGGCTGGACTCTGGGCAGGCCAGTCCGTTTCCAGAATTTTATGTCCAGAAATTTTTGCTCCACATAACCTGACGTGTGACAGGGTTCACTATCATCATGATACAAGACATGGTCGTCACCGAAGTGCTCCTCAACTGGAAAGAGTACACAGTGATGAAAAATGTATTAATATCGTTCCACATTTAACATTTTCTTAACCATAATAAATAGATCACACCCTAATCACGAAAAACATCCCCACACTGTAACACCACTTCCTTTGTACTTCGCTGCTGGCACTACCCATGGTGGCAGGTAAATGTTCTCCACACGTTCGTCGAACCCAAACCATTCTCTCGGACTGCCACAGGATACAGCATGATTCGTCACTCCAGATAACTCGTTTCCAGTCATCCACTCTCCAGTGGCGTCGCTCTTTACACCACCTCAAATGTCGCTTAGCTTTGGCTACAGGGATTTATGGGTTATGACGAGCTGCTCGACCATTGTATCCCATTCTTTTTACCTCCCTAAGCACAGTAATTGTGCTAGATGGATTGCTGGTCCAGTTTGTAACTCACGAGTGATTCCTCCCGCTTATTTCATGCGATTTTTTACAACAACCGTCCACAATACTTTATGTTCCCAGTCCGTCGGGGTCTCAATGGTTTTGGTTTAGCTATGGTTGTTACTTCGCGTTTCCGCTTCACAGTCACATCTCTAACACTCAGTTTGGGCAGCTTTACAAGCGCTGAAATGTCTTCGATGGCTTTGTTACTCAGGAGACCTCCAATGACTGGTCCACGATCGAAGCCAGTGAGCGCTTCTGACTGACACGTTCTGCTGTTACTGTTTCTCTGGTGACAACACAATACTCCCCAACTCCTTTTGCAGAGGCAGTTCTATCTCTCATAGCATCTACTGAACAGTTCCGCAGTACATATGGGTGTCCAGATAGTTTTGATCGGCCGTGCCTTTTGCTTGCCTTAGGAACGCATGAGCAAGGCATCCAGCATATGATGTAGTGCTGTTTTGTCCTGCGGGGAGCTTAAAGGTCACTCTTCCCTGTTCTGTCTTAAGTGGGTTGTGGTTGGAGCCTACTGGACTGCCTAGTGACCTTTCCATGCGACAGATGTTCTCTAGCACGTGCTGTAAATAAACTTGTCATCATTCCTGGCAGAAAGTAGCATTTTGTCGAGCAGCGCTATTACCAGGACAAGTAATTGACCACTGAGAATACTTGCATTGTTCTCTTAAGGGTTACCGGTTGATCAATTGAAATGTTTCAGCATTTTTCGATACTTGTTAAGAGCTCGCGAAACTAAGTAGCAGGCCGGCAGCCTTCTTGGATGTAAGAGTTGTGAGATCTCTGGGGCAAAGTACAACTAATTCATGAGTTCGGAGATTGGTGATCCACCCTAATCCACAAAACATTCCCTCCAGCACGAAAAACGAAAATTCTTTCGTCTTAAGCAGTCTTCTAGCCATGCTAAAAGTCCTCAAGTAAAAACCGGAATCTGATTTGAACAATACACATTATAAGAAAAATGAGGACGCAGTCAAAATTGAAAAACTGATTCACATAATAATGAATTGCTTTACCACTGCTTAAAAAATGGTGAACCAACCACCCTGAGATGCCCTACGTAATCAAAAGTATCCGGATACCTGGCTGAAAATGACTTACAAGTTTCGTGGCGTACTCCATCAGTGTGGTGTTGGCCCACCATTACATCTACATCTACATCTACATTGATACTCCGCAAGCCACCCAATGGTGTGTGGCGGAGGGCACTTTACGTGCCACTGTCATTACCTCCCTTTCCTGTTCCAGTCGCGTATGGTTCGCGGGAAGAACGACTGTCTGAAAGCCTCCGTGGGCGCTCTAATCTCTCTAATTTTACATTCGTGATCTACTCGGGAGGTATAAGTAGGAGGAAGCAATATATTCGATACCTCATCCAGAAACGCACCCTCTCGAAACCTGGCGAGCAATCTACACCGCGATGCAGAGCGCCTCTCTTGCAGAGTCTGCCACTTGAGTTTATTAAACATCTCCGTAACGCTATCACGGTTACCAAATAACCCGGTGACGAAACGCGCCGCTCTTCTTTGGATCTTCTCTATCTCCTCCGTCAACCCGACCTGGTACGGATCCCACACTGATGAGCAATACTCAAGTATAGGTCGAACGAGTGTTTTGTAAGCCACCTCCTTTGTTGATGGACTACATTTTCTAAGCACTCTCCCAATGAATCTCAACCTGGTACCCGCCTTACCAACAATTAATTTTATATGATCATTCCACTTCAAATCGTTCCGTACGCATACTCCCAGATATTTTACAGAAGTAACTGCTACCAGTGTTTGTTCCGCTATCATATAATCATACAATAAAGGATCCTTCTTTCTATGTATTCGCAATACATTACATTTGTCTATGTTAAGGGTCAGTTGCCACTCCCTGCACCAAGTGCCTATCCGCTGCAGATCTTCCTGTATTTCGCTACAATTTTCTAATGCAGCAACTTCTCTGTATACTACAGCATCATCCGCGAAAAGCCGTATGGAACTTCCGACACTATCTACTAAGTCATTTATATATATTGTGAAAAGCAATGGTCCCATAACACTCCCCTGTGGCACGCCAGAGGTTACTTTAACGTCTGTAGACGTCTCACCATTGATAACAACATTCTGTTTTCTGTTTGCTAAAAACTCTTCAATCCAGCCACACAGCTGGTCTGATATTCCGTAGGCTCTTACTTTGTTTATCAGGCGACAGTGCGGAACTGTATCGAACGCCTTCCGGAAGTCAAGAAAAATAGCATCTACCTGGGAGCCTGTATCTAATATTTTCTGGGTCTCATGAACAAATAAGCCGAGTTGGGTCTCACACGATCGCTGTTTCCGGAATCCATGTTGATTCCTACATAGTAGATTCTGGGTTTCCAGAAATGACATGATACGCGAGCAAAAAACATGTTCTAAAATTCTACAAGAGATCGACGTCAGAGATATAGGTCTATAGTTTTGCGCATCTGCTCGACGACCCTTCTTGAAGACTGGGACTATCTGTGCTCTTTTCCAATCATTTGGAACCCTCCGTTCCTCTAGAGACTTGCGGTACACGGCTGTTAGAAGGGGGGCAAGTTCTTAGCCTTCATGACAGCTTCCACTCTCACAGGCATACGTTCAGTCAGGTGATGGAAGGTTTCTTGGGAATGACAGCCCATTCTTCATGGAGTGCTGCACTGAGGAGAGTATCGATATCAGTCGGTGAGGCCTGGCACGAAGTCAGGGTACCAAAACATCCCATAGGTATTCTATAGCATTCAGGCCAGGACTCTCTGCAGCCCAGTCCATTATAGGAATGTTATTGTCGTGTAACCACTCCGCCACAAGCCGTGCATTATGAATAGGTGCAAAATGCAATCGCCATCCCCGAATTGCTCTTCAACAATGGGAAGCAAGAAGGTGCTTAAAACATTAATGTAGGGCAATGCTGTGATAGTGCCACGCGAAACAACAAGGGGTGCAAGACCCCATCACGAATGAGACAACCACATCATAACACCACCGCCTCCGATTTTTACTCTTGGCACTACACACGCCGGCAGATGACGTTCACCGGGCATTCGCTATACACACACACTGCCATCGGATCGCCACGTTGTGTACCGTGATTCGTCACTCCACACAACGTTTTTCCGCTAATCAGTTCAAAAAAATGGCTCTGAGCACTATGGGACTTAACTGTTGAGGTCATCAGTCCCCTAGAACTTAGAACTACTTAAACCGAACTAACCTAAGAACATCACACACATCCATGCCCGAGGCAGGATTCGAACCTGCGACCGGAGCGGTCTCGCGGTTCCAGACTGTAGCGCCTAGAGCCGCTCGGCCACTCCGGCCGGCCCGCTGATCAGTCGTCCAATTTTTACTCTCCTTACACCAAGCGAGGCGACGTTTGGTATTTACCGGCGTGATGTGTGACTTACGAGCAGCCTCTCGACCATGAAATCCAAGTTTTCTCACCTCTCGCCCAACTGTCATAGTACTTGCAATGGATCCTGATGTAGTTTTGAATTCCTGTGTGATGGTATAGATAGATGTCTGCCTATTAGACTTTACGACCCTCTTCAACTGTCGGCGGTCTCTGTCAGTCAACAAACGAGGTCGGCCTGTGCACTTTTGTGCTGTACGTGTTATTTCACGTTTCCACTTCACTATAATATCTGAAAGAGTGGACCTAGAGATGTTTAGGAGTGTGGAAATCGCTCGTACAAACGTATGACCCAAGTGAAACCCAATGACCTGACTACGTCCGAAGTCCGTGAGTTCCGCGGAGCGCCCCATTCTGCTCTCTTACGATGTCTAATGTCTACTAAGGTCGCTGATATGGAGTACCTGGCAGTAGGTGGCAACACAATGCACCTGATATGAGGAATGTATGTTTCTGTGGCTGTCCGGATACATTTGATCACACAGTGTACATTAAAATAACCTACCCAATTACACGGTTTACAGAAGAACTTATAAAGCGGGGACACGAACAACAGTGCAGTCGTTGACGTAATGTAGAATCGGAGCAATTTATCTGACATCCGAAAGGGCATGATCACTGGCTCTCGTGTCAAGAGTGGAAGCACTGTCGAAACAGCTGAGTTGGTAGACTGTTCGTGGGCGGCTGTAGTTAACGTATATCGCGACTGGCAAAATATCGATTCCCGCATCCGGCACCGAGGCAGCTGCGATGCACCGACGGCTGCATAGATGTGTACAGACAACTGACGGCCCAGATGAACCAACTGGCTACCAACAGTATCTGCTCAACGACTGTTCAGCAGATGTTGCTGTGTGTGGGCTTCCGCAGCTCCGCGTTTCATGCTCCCAGTCTGACTGGTGTTCATCAGTGACCAAAGCTGGAATATGCACGCCAGTAGCGCAACTGGCGTCCACTGAGTGGTGACAGGTGGCCTTTTAAGATGAATCACGTTTTATGCTCTATCGAAAGGACGACCGTTGGCTTGTTCGGCCCTATAATAGTCGTCGGTAGCGTCCAGGTCGGAGGAGGAGGCATTATGGTCTGGGCAATGTTTTCGTGTACTTCTCTGGGTGATCTCGTCATTCTAGAAGTCACATTGGATCGACACAAGTATGCATCTATCCATAGGGACCATGTCCACAACTACAACCAGTTTGTTTTCTTCTTATGCACGAAGGAGTCCACCAGCAGGACAACGCAACGTGTCACACTGCTCGAAGTGTACGCGTGTGGTTCCAAGAACACCAGGATAAGTTTGTCGTAGTCCCATGGCCACAAGACTCCCAAGATTTCAGCCAAACTGCTGGTCTGAGGACCACCTTGATCGAGCTGTTCGCTCCGTGGATCGTCTAACCAGAAACCTAGTGCAGCTGGCCACGGCACTGGAGTCAGCATACCTCCACATTTCAGTCGGTATCTTCGAGAACTTCGTTGACTCTCTACCTGCAAGTCCACGTTGCAAATTAGGTTATTCAGTTTTTTGACAGGTAGTCACAATAATGTAACTGGTACGTGTATTTCAGCTGTGGTCCCGACAACACTCAAACTCGTAAAACCTTTTCTGCACTCATGGCATTTTTATTTAAAACAGTCGTCATGTTGTTAAAGATATTATGTACGTAGGTGTATGACCGTATGATTACCGTAATTTGCAGTTCACATCACACTGATGTGTAGAAAAGCTTCGTTCACGGGCTACTGTTTCATAGCATTCATCTTCCTTTTTTTCCGACCAGCGTGGTGGCCCCGTATTTAAACACTTGACCTGTAATCGTGAGGACGTTGGTTCAAATACCCATCCTGCCATCAGATTATCTTTGGCGTGCCTAAATCGCTTAAGCCAAATGGTGGAATCGTCCTTCAGAATAATACACGGCTCATTTCCTTCCCTAATTCGATCTTGTGTTTAGTCTTCAACGACCTCGTCGTCGACGGGTCATTAAATCCTAATAATGATCCTTATTTCATTCCTTCCTTTTACATTTTCCACATTGGGATTTTCTTGCTGGAACGATAGCACCTCTACACTTCACCATTTACAACTGCACGTCAGCGTGTTATGTGGTGTCGCTCTAGACATTCTGTTAAATATTTGCTGCAATTTCCTCTGCCCAAGAAAACCTACAGCCCTCAGTATAAGTGTTTATTATAATGGACGTCACGACCTAGCTCTGATTGCAACGAATAGGCTTTCAACAGTGCTCGATACCAATCAGAATAGCCAAATCCATGTGGAACGTAAATTAAGCAGTATTTCCCTAGCGAACCAGTCCTTTGTTGAGGGGGACGAAAACTACTTACTTACACGAGTAGTTTCGTAAATTACACAGTACAGAACACTGAGTGGGAGTGCAGTGAATGGATGTGTGACAGCTGTCTCCTGGGCTGTACTTGCTACGAATGCATCCAACATCACATAAGGTGATGGATCTTTCTGACAAACTGGATACAGTTCAAATATTTGCTGCCGCCCCTAAATAATATGTGTATGTCGGTACAGAAGATTCGTTAAATCTGACGTAATTTCTCCGTACTGAGCAACTGACATACTTAGTGGCAGTTCAAATGCACCCTCCTCTTTTTTCAAATTTATAATATCAGCTTACATCAGCCCCCTCCCACCATTCAATAAAATTTAGATACCAGAATACGAAATTGTGGTGGTCAGCTACGCCCACTGACCACAGTCCTGTCCAACACCTTCGGTGTATTTCCCCCGCTGGCTTTTTAGTCTGTCAAGAACAGTAAACGAGTTTCGAAAGGATCTTCAAATAATTTGTACGTGACGAAACTAGTAAGAGCACGTGAGAGTAAAAACTTTCCGACGTTCGAACAACCGGTGTACTTAGTCGTGCCCTAAGTGTCGCCAGCCGGATGCGCAAACATTTCAGCACTATTACTAGGTCAGGTAAAATAACTACCTTTCCACTCTTAAGACGGACTGCGACCAATTCAGCAGAAAATTGTTGGGACACTGCAGACCAAACTTACTCCCTTACCGTTAGACAAGGCAGACAAGGTAGTATGCAACAACGACAAGCGAGAGTTTGATTAAGGAGTAACTACCCTGACAAGTTCGTTCTGGAAATGTAGTGGAACTGGAGACCACTGACGACAAGGATAGAGCAGAATCAATTCGATCGTTACGAATAACGTCGTAGAGCGGTGCCTCTCCTCGGTGACGTAAATACTCCACTCTCATTAGCGTTGGGCACTCGATCGGTGGGATCGATGAAGCTCTTGTCGTTCGAACTAAATTCTCTGGCTATGGTATTGTAACATCATGTGTGTGTGATCGTTCTATTGTTGGTCTTCCACTTGCTGCCCTATTAGAGTTCACAGAAACGGCATGTGAATCAGAATATGCACGTCGTTGTCACCATCGTCTCCAAAAGCAGATCTGTCGATGCAGTGTGCTACCTCGGCAGTGCAACGACTTGTATTTTCAGTAATAAATTCTACAGTTTTTAATATTTTTTTACTGCTTCTAACGATGCCGCACATTTTCTTGGTCTGCATTCTGACGAATTGGGAGGGGTTTCCAGCCCGGAAGAGGGCGGCCCCTACAATTTGGACGCTGGGGATATCGTTTAGGCCTACATTTTGGGAGTAAGGAAGGACACTAACGACTCATCGACATCAGGGTAAGTGCATATGGAGCACGTCAAGTGGAGAAAGTTGGAAGAAGGAAGCAATCACTTCTTATTGACGCAATGATTCAGGTACATGCCTAACATAATTTAGCAAAATCAAGGAAAACTTACATGACGGTTCCCTGACAGAAATTTGAGCCTCGGCGATTCAGAATAAGAGTCCATAGCCTTAATGGTTGGATTATCTCATTCTTTCTTTCATGTTGGAACAGTAAGATACAGCATTCTGCTTCATTCCGTCGCTTTCAATAACTTATTTCCTTGCCACCATGTTGAATTCTTCTAACACGTTTTCCTTTCATTGTTATTTACAAAAACTGTCGTTAATTTTTTTATCGTTTGATAACAGCCAGGTCCTGAAGTCGTTTACTTAATCCAACGACATTTCTGCTGTAGAGGGACCAGCAAGCCTCTATAATAAAAGCCAGAAGTGGTAAGCGTTCATCTTTGTTACTTTCTTCCTACTGTCTGTGTTAGCCACAGGCTCTTTTTCCTAACTTGTCGAGATTTCTTGGAAACATTTTTCGCACTGGGCACCGGAGGGCATGACGGGCGCGATAGGGGCATTCTCAACAAATGTCACTCACGCCCCCATACGTCGAATCGGTGCTGTCGGTAGGAGAAGATTTGTTTGCGAGAGCGTTGTTTGCATTCTAAGTGTTCCCTAACTGAAAGCGACAGATTCTTGGAGAGCGGCGGGTACGACCGCAGTCGACGTATGTCATAAGAATGCAGATAACTTATATGGTGAGACAGAGAGAACGAGATACTGTGCAGATATCGGGTGGATGACTGTCGAGAAAACACTCATCCTCCTTTCAGACTTAAAATACTTGAAGCAAAGCGGCTGAGTTGGCCCTAAATGCCTACAATAGTATGGACTGTGGCTGTAACGGCCTTGTCATTCCCCTAGTTATTTCAATGAGGACTACGTCCATTATTCTCTATTTACAAACAACATCTTTCCATTACTTTAAAGAAAGATGTAGACAATATGAGGATATACCATAAGAATATATGCAAATTAGTTCCTAAAACTGTAAAAACTGACTAAATTTTTGGTTTAAATACAGACGAACAGAGACAGATCGTATGGGATGAAAAAGTACGATGTAGAAAAATTGCAAATGAGTACACGGTATCGCAATGGATGAATAAATATAATGAATCATAGTTGTCATCACGAAGGTGACTGGGGAATAAATGCGGGCCTATTAAAAATTTCTTGTTATTACTTCGATGTTAAAAGCTTAATAATTGATACAAATTAATTCCGTATCACACAGTAATAAACACTTACTCTAGTGGGTCACCAACAGTGGTATCATTTGAGGTAATTGGAAGGAGCAGGACTGGACACTTGGTGCAACGTGGTCAGCAGAGTGGTTATCGACAGACTGGAACGGCGGCGTCCCACGTCCGTGGGTGACAGATATGTCAGAAGCACGCCTAGACACACGATGTGGGTGACGCACGTACGGTGGTGATCGATCTAGGCGGAAATAGTTCGAGTGTTGATTGTGTAACGAATATTTGTGAACATTGGCCTACAAAAAAATAAAGAACACTAATGTCTTGCGCTAAGCGCCAACATCCCCACAGCGTACTCATAGAGGTCTTTCTCATGTTCTGAAGTCAACAGAGACATTTCAAATGTAGTGATGCGGAAGAATGCCGAAGTTAGATGGACAGATGAGAAAAGAAATGAAGAGGCACTAACCCAATAGGGGAGAAAAGAAATTTGTGGTGGCTTTTGACTATATGAAACCATCGATCGATGGGACATATTCTGAGAAGGGGACTGGAACATCAGTTTGATGACGGTAAAAAGGCCGGCCGCTGTGGCCGAGCTTTTCTAGGCGTTTCAGTCCGGAACCGCGCCACCGCTACGGTCGCAGGTTTGAATCCTGCCTCGGGCATGGATTGTGTGATGTCCTTAGGTTAGTTAGGTTTAAGTAGTTCTAAGTTCTACGTGACTGATGACCTCATATGTTAAGTCCCATTGTACTCAGAGCCATTTGAACCATTTTTGAACGGTGGAAAGCGGTGTGGGACGGGGGGAGGAGGGAAGAAGGGAGGGTGCTAAAAATCACGTAGGATCCAAGTTAAGTGAGAAGCCCATATAATTGAAGCTAACAAATGTGGTATTCTCATTGTTAGGGCGTTTATTATTTCTCACTTGAGATTTTCTTCATCTGTCCACAGAACATTAATTACTGAAAACACACTTTCGATGGATGCATTAGAACCTGAAATAGCTCGAGAAAGTTTAAACCAAGCTTCTGATAAACTGTGTTTTACGCACCTCACTCGTTGTGTAAACGAGTAAAAATTCTTGCAGTTTTTCGCTGACAGTAACGTCTGATTTCATATTATAGTCCAACAAATTAAGTTAACAGTATTTACTTACACAACAGTGCTTTTCAGACAGTCGATTCTGAAACACAATGTATTTCATGACACTAGATTTTATAAAACTATAACGTTCTTAACACTAATCCAGCTGATGGTTTTATTTAGGGCACTCCACTCCATTGACTGGAAACGTTCCAGAAACGATTCGTATCGATCACGAATATAATCAACGCCGGTATCGTAGAAAGCTGTGGTGATACTGTTAAACTGATACAGCGTCACTAGCTCCTCACTTATTAACTCATGTGCTAATTTACTACAGATGTGAGAAAAATTTCAAATTTTCTATCTTCTAATTTGTTGAACAGTACATTTATTTTGTGTACAACTTCAGTCAAAGCTATATTTTCTTTTTCAGTACACATAATACTGTTGCGAAAGTATTTAACTTGATGGAATAATATTGAAGTGTGATTAAGGAGAGTAGAGCTTCGAAAAAAAGCTCTTCACGGTGATAGGACACTTGCCCAGGACAAGAATCTAATTTTAATGATTGGAAAAAATAAATCACACTTTCAGTAGTTGAAAGAAGAGATAAGCATCTATTTACACTACGACCTACACGTTTCTTGTATTCTTCCTCAGCAAAGTCAGAGAATGATTTTAGTTTCTGAACACGTGCAGTGTAAATATGAAAATGTTGTCTATTATACCAATTATGAGCTGTGTATCAAAGGGTACGCCATTTGCTCGAATCTGGACAGCGTTGTGCACAATATGAGTAGAACATCCACCACCTACTACATTACTTTCATTCTTTGCTTACCACTTTATATAAAAATTATTTTGTGTGTCCTTTTCTTTCCTACATATTTGGTGTTTGTGCTGTCAGTTCAAATTTTTACAACATCTTTCTTAAGATCGAACGTTTCCAACACCTCTAGGACATCCGAAGTCAAATGCTCTGCACTTTTAACACTGACACTCTCCAGTTCCAACACCCTCAGTTAAACCTAGCCACTGAAGAAATCAGCCTGAAGTCCACGTGACTGAATGGATGTGTCAACACTGAAATGAACTCGCTTCTTTAATTTCCTTTATTATTAGTTCCATAGCAAACGGCACAATCACTTTCCTTTTAAGTGATTTGGTTTCTGTCTGTGAGAACGAGGACTTCTAATTGAACAATGCTTTAATTATGTCAGTGGTGCAGTCCACAGATTTGAGACTGGTTGTGCATCACGATGTGTTATCCAAATGTGGCTTCTGACGCCGAAAGTTGCATACCCTTAACTGAAACTACCTTCACGGTAAGTAGTTACAAGTTTCTGATCTTGAAAATTTAACCAGAAGCGCAGCTCTATGTTTGTTCGACTTCATGTGAGTAGCTATGTCGGTGCGTTCTCCACACACTTTGCTGAATTCTAGCACAACCAACTTTATTCTCTACATTATCGTCGCGTCTTTTCAAAAACGGAATTCTAACACTGTATTACTGTTTCATTTGTACTTAGATTTTCCCAAGCTTAACACAGGTATTACTAAGACAATGAATGCAAAAATAACTGCTACCAGCACAAACATTACAAAGATAAAGTATACTAAAGTCAAAGAAACACGCAATGGAAACGTTAAACAAATGTACAGCAATGGAACACACCGAAGTGGGAATACGTGCAGTTGTTTGCAATATCGCGGTTCTGTCGAGTTTCCGCACGATTCGTTTTACTGTATCTAATTTAACAACCAGTAGAGTTCAGTATTTTCATGCGAATGAAGCGTAATGCCTACATTCCAAAACGTCAGGCAAACAAAGGATTACATTAGGAGAGAGATGACAAATTTGGAAAGAAGACAAAGCAAGATAAAAGTCCTGGACAGCCGCTGCCCCCGATTAGGGATACCGGGACCGTTCAAAATGGGGGCTCTCTCGTAAAAATCGGGACTGATGGGAACCCTGATCATGTGGTATCCTTCTTTAAACATTATCAGTAGGCTGATGTTGTAGTAGATTGTTTATACAGATGAAGGAGGCTGGAGTAACTTAACATACCACCCAAGACACAGCGTAACATTGTAAAAATTTGAGTTGTAGCTATCTGCGACGACAGCAAAACTTCTTTTACATATTCTCCGCCTTACGTTTTTCTTTCCTCGTTATTTTACTTTGTAAAATAATTCCAAATATAACTGTAATCTAGAAATTCTACTAGATCACAACTGTTAGTTATTCGGTCTTTATATTCCAGTCCTGCTCTAGATGCCACGAGGCCTAGCCTAACGCCTACGTTGTTGTTGTGGTCTTCTGTCTGAAGACCGATTTGTTGCAGTGCTCCATTTTAGCCTATCCTGTGAAAGCCTTATTGAATTTAAGTTACAACGCAATGTAAGTATCCAACAATGACAAAAAAAGGGCTGTAGAATAAATTGTTTATTAAAAGTCACGTCCGGTTTCTTGCCACTAGACGACGCATACACTAGTGATAAAGGTTGTTTTTAAGAAGTCATCGCCGAAAGTAACCGCCTCAGAGACACTGTCCATCACTCACGTCAAGTTGTAAAACATACAGCGCGCTAAAAGCGGTAGTACATATTTAAAAGGAAGGGGATAGTGGAGCCGCGACAAAAGCAGGATAAGGGCTGAGCGGCAGCAGGCCAGGCAATACTGACCGCTTTTATCTCCTGAGGATACGTCTTCTACTGACGCGAAACCGGTCATGACTTTTAATAAAAAGCCTTCGACAGTCAATGAGGATTATTGAAACGTCCCCTTTGAACAATTTATATACGACTGTGCTTAAACTGACACACAATATTTTGTTAGCGCAACGCAATCTGACTTTCAAAATTCCCTACAAAAGAATGGCACTGACTAACATTAAACTATACCTTTCACAAATCACTTACCTCACAAAAATCTTCGCTGCTCAAGCTACTGCAATACAGCGAGCGCCACTACTGCCAGCTAAATAAAAGATTCAAACTATGGAAGGCACTAACTACTGATAGGGATAGTTAGCAAATGAAAGATATTAATAGAGAACAAACAATGTATTTACCTTGATATCATCATACATAAATATAGCAGTTCATGACAAATTACAAATCTCCGCCATCTCTCTCCCCACATCCACCACTGCTGGCGGCTCACCTCCAACTGCGCAACGCTACGCGCTGTTCACATCCAGCTGCCGCTGCCCAACACTACAATGGCAGACAACAATGCAAAGCAGCCACAGACTGCACACAGCACAGCCAGTGATTTTCATACAGAGGTGGCGTTACCAATAAAAAAACCTAAACAGCCTACTTACATAGCCCCCATGCTCCCCACAAAAACTTTTACAAATTTTTTTTGGGCAGTGGCCAATAATGATTTGATAAAATTTTTCATAATTACAATAACAAAGAAATCAAATGCACACACTTATTGATACAATGTTGGTCAAAAGCTAAAATTTTCTCACAGTCCATAAAGATAGTCCTGATCATTCATCATAACAGTAATTACAGGGTTTTTTTTCACAAAGTCTCATTAGTAAAAGAAATTGCACACAGAAGTAGTGGATTTCCATGCAGTCTTGAAGAAGTAGTGTTGTCCATCCAACGGAAAGACAGTGCTGACTCTTGACATGCATACAGGTAATGGGCCACAACAGAGCAAACCCACAGCAGAGTCATTCGAAGTTTGGAAGAATATTGGTAGGTAGGTCATCACAGAGCAGACCCACTGTAGTCCTGGTAGAGATTACAGTATTGGTGGGCCACCAGAGGTGCAGACCCACTGCAGGCCTTGTAGAAATAATGGTACTGGTGAGTCAGCAAAGGTGTAGACCCACTGTAGTCCTTGTAGAAATGGCCAGCAGCCATCTGTTGCGACTGTGCATGTGCACAATCACCATCGAAGAGTCTTGCAGAGAATATAGCAAGTCCGTAAACCACCACTTGTGCACTCACAACGTTTTTGGAATTGTCCTTAGAACCAGCAATGCTGTTATCCAGTCCCTTGCTGAATTAGTAACACACGTGCAAACACTAACAGTCCCTACTTCTCACATATTGTCCATATACTATGACCAACTGAAACATGTGCAGTGAAATGTAACTAACAAGTTAATAATATCATGAACTGGTGACAATTACAATTTTATAACATAAGAATACAATAACAAAGGTACAAAATACATCATTAAAAAACATAACAATATAGATAACATTTGTAGTAATAGGGGCTTTACAAAAGAATAGAAATAGACATATACGTCAGTGTTACAGGAATTATGACATGAGTACATACATAGAAGATCAGAATAATTATTGAAACATCAACTTCACACATGAGCATTTAAACAGAATGAATAATGTCTAACATCTTTACAAAGTAAATAACATATTATTAATGCCAATTATATTCGAGGATAACAGTATTCCTCATCATAGTGAATGTAGCTTAATATTAAAAGAAGAAAAAATTCTATGAAACTACACAGAGACAGGAAGAAAACAAATACACAAGGGTACACAAACACATACTGGGATAACACAAAAGGAAAGGACAGGGTTCGTTTTCAGTGTAACATTTGGTACTGCAGTCCATCCCAAAACTTCATTCTATAGATCTTTCGTCTTATTTCAACCTTTGCTTCCACCAAAAAAATCTTATCCAAGCATGCTTTCTGTATTCTGTTCATATTTCTTTCAAAATAATTATTTCTGATTGTACAATACTCATTTGGGCCCAAATCCTTTTTATATAACTTCGCAATGCATTCTTTACCTATTCTCCATAGTCAGTTTCTCATATAGTCTACCCCCTCTTAAGCTAACTTAAATCAACTGAGCTCAGATGCTAAACTAAGGGACGAGGCAATGCAGCAGCACAAAACAAGTAACACAAACAACAATGACCAAAAAAATGGAAAATTGCAAAGCAAGCTACAGTAAATCTAAATGATCAAGCAATGCAACATTACAACTAATATGAGCCAATGTACAGTAACGAGAAAAATAAATGAGTAGTAAATTTGGCTTAGCAGAGTAACACAAAGTCAAATTCAGTAACACTATGCCTGGCAAACAGCAGCAGCAAATATAAAAAATATAAAAAATATAAAACTTATATCTATACATGACATAGCTCAAGAAGAAAAAATAGTACACTAAAGATAACAATGCAGATAAGGGAAATGTATAATCACATCTTAATGTCTAAGTAATTAAAGTGGTGCACCACAAGAAGTTATTCTACCAAAAAGTTACCAATTACTTGAAAAGAAAATTATGAATGCAGTTACTAGTTCCTTCTTATTGTTCTTTCCTTTCCAAGTGCTCCTTTTTTAAAGAATGTGGATCATAAAATAATTATTTAATAGATCTGTTGACAGAAAGTGTTCACATTAGCAAATGCATTTTATTTTAGGAAAGCAATGCTGCAACACAGCGGGAAACCAGATGTCAAATGAAATAAGCAACTATGAAAAGCAAAGCATAAAAATATCATTCAATAGTCATGTGGCATTTCGTAAGTCAGTAGCTCTCAATTCTCGTAGAAAGACACTTGTCATTATCAGGTTTGCAGATGTAAGAATATTTCCGAGGATAATGGCCTCCCCTTTTTTTTGTTCTACCTGTGCCGCTGAAAAGGGCTCGCAATAATGGCTTTTTCTCCAGGCGTCTGACACAGCTGGGTGCCCGCGACGCTTTACGTGCAAGTGGTCACTTAACTTTCGTACGGAAATATTTACGACAGCAGTTTCTGCTACCGTTGCAGTGTCATATAAAAATATTTCACAGGTCAAGAATTAGCGTTGCAAATCTGTAGAAACAAAATCCTATAAATATAAGTGTCCAAAAAAATTCGTCAGCATTGTGATACAGTCACACATTTACACACATTTAATAACTCTTAAAGTACGATTCTTGGTTTCCAACATACTTCTTATTCCTCATATACGGTAGCATCATCTTATTGATCATAAACATACCTCAACAGTATAATACACATCGTCGTCATAATAATAACATCATAACACTTCAGTCAAATCTCAAAATCGTCGTAGCTTCCTCCAATAATTTCAAAACCTAAAAAATTCTCTGCTCATATCAATAGTGTCATCTGCCTGAAACATACTTTAAAAATCATGACCCCATACGAAATACGTCATTCAAAGCTCTCATAGTATCACAATGATTCCGAAAAATATGAGCGTTTCTCAAAGTACAGACAAAATACAGTTTCATAAGTGTGAAGTTACCCAACTGTGTAAGTGCGTAAACATGTGTCACAGATGTAGTAAAAAAGTTTCTTTCTCTGTTAAATGATCAGATAGCTATGTAATTTGAGTGTTAGAAAAATATGGTACCGATGTGTAAAGTTGTATAAGCAAATACCGTATTAGCTAGGGCTCCTTGTGCTTGCCAAACACATGGTACATAAAGTAAGCATGTACCCTCCTGAGGATTAATGTAATTATACCCTCAGGTGTTACAGATTACAGCAATGAAATGAAATGTATCACTGAAAACCTTTGTATCATTGTACTTCAAATATCTTTAAAAATAAATGTTTTAAGTACAAAATTAATCACTCAAATACGTGTCCTGTAGCGCTAAATGTGCATCTTGTTGTAAGATAATCTCTGTGGAAGTGTCGTAGTTATTTTCCTCCGAAAGCTAAGTTCTGCAGAAGTCAATGTACTTACCTCATGATAAACAAAAATGAAATGCTTTGCGTATAGATATCGTAGTTATTATGCTTATTGGCGTGATGAAGAAAGTACTGTACAGTAACGTATTGTTGTGCTACGGAAAAGGCAGTCTCATGTAGCTATACCACAAAAGTTACTACTAAAACATATTTTACTTTGCAGAAGAATTCAGAAAACTGTGCAGATATAAAACAGAAACACCGCAAAATCAACATTGTAAATTGTCACTCATTAGTAGCGTCGTGATAAAATCGTGTAGCTGTCACATAAACTAACTATTGTCTCATCTGGTATCTCACAGAAAGTACTTTAAATCCGGAATGTATTTTCAAGTAAACCAAAATGTTGCATTAAAATCTCATTAGCAGTACTGGTAAATGTTCTAATCGTGCAACTAACAAGCAAGAATGTACACACACATTTACACTGTGTCGTCTGTTCGCAATAACAATGCATTCGTAATTTCTGTTTAAATAATTTCTCTTGGTTCTTGGCTGGATATTTAACTTCAAACATTGTTGCATGGTAACAGTTTCTAAAGCATACTAGTAACGTGAAGTGAAACGTTTTATGGCAAAGACAAAGTTAAAAGGCAGATTATCTGTCAATAAATGGTTTTACATGAGAAATGTGGTGTAAACCTTTACTCTTCATAGTACTCAGAGTTTGAACTTGAATGCACTTGTCAGGCGGTATACGTCGGTAAAGAATACTGGAGTTTTTCTCAAGGTTAGCGTCTATGTTATTTTTCTCTGAGCCACCTGGCGCACGCGGCTGCCTGCTGTGCGAGTCATTGTCTGTCTCTTTGTTGGCGCGCGTCGTTATTGGGATTAGGAGACCTAACTTCCACAAATTCGCCTTGCCGAGAGGGCCCAGCTCTGTTTAAAGCTCGCCAGTTCTGATGGAATTCAGGTCTGTCGTTATGTCGGTAGTTTACATAGTTTCTTGTTTGTCGGTCATGTGGTGGAGAATTTCTCCCTGAATCGTAACTCTGCGCCGAACTGTTGCGTCTGAAGTTATTCTGCCTCCCTTGATAATAATTGTTTTGGTTACCATATTGTCTATTTCTATGGTTATCTCTGTCATATTCATTTCTACGGAAATGCGATCTTTCTCTGTAACTATTACTACCCTGCCAACGGTTGTCATACGGGTGGTGTCTATTTTGGTCACGATTTGTGTGGTGAGAATAGCCTTGTCGCGTCCAGTTATCGTTTCTGTCGTCATGGAATTGTGACGGATGTGACCTGTAGTGATTGTTTTCCTGTTTTCGCATCCTGCGACGGTCTGTGTCAATTTCTAATTCTTGTAGGAGTCCCTGAAAAGCTTCAATGTCGTCTTTGCAACGTCCTGCTAAAATAATATGTCGTAAATGTTCAGGTAATTTGATTAAGCAAATGCGGATGAGTTCTGAGGGGCTGTATGGGTTTGACAGGTACTGATTCTTGTGCAACATGTCTTCAAAATATTTCACAAGACTGGAGAATTCAGATTGTTCGAAATGTTTCATCATTATGATGCCATGTTTTACGCGGTCTTGTGTGGCTTGAGACCAATATGCTGAGAGGAAGGCATGGTAAAATTCTCCTTCACTGTGGCAATCGTGAATTACCGATCGCATTCTTACAGCTGGTTCATGCTCTAAGTAGCCACACATAAATTCTAATCTGTGTTCTAACGACCAGTTGGGAGGAAAACAATGAGAGAATTGATGGAGCCATGCTTGTGGATGAATGTCATTGCCAGAATTCTTAAATGTTTTGAATTTACGTGTAGTAATGAACAGCTTATAGTCAAAATCGTCATGTCGGCGAGTCGCATATCGGTCATTGTTAGGTCGTGTCGGCCGTTCCATCTCACAATTCGGTGCACATTGCCAATTTCTTTCATAACTTCCGAAATGCCCTGTGTTATTATTTTGTGGCTGTTCCGTATTTCTGTGTCCCTCTTCCCGTATTGGGGCGCGAGTATCCTCTGAAATACGTAATTCTTGTACTACTTGTGCCAACTGATCTTGCACTTCCCGGATTTCTCTTTTGTACTGTGTATTGATTTGATTTTGATTTTGTTTGAATTTTCTAATTTCTACATACTCTTCAGTGTCAGTGAAGGCTACAGGTGTTGTGTTATTCAGATCATCATCTACCTTTGTAGATAAGTTAGTGAACTGATCTGAAACTTCTGCTACTTTATCCGATAGTGAAATTATTTCCTCTGTATGTTTTTCTGAACCAAGTTTCAGAGTATCTACTGTGTCCTTTAAGTTTTCCTGAGTTTTTGCAAGTTGCGTAAGCGAATCGGTAGATGCAACTGAGTCAATTTTAGCTTGCAGGGTGTTGTGATTTTCATGAACAATAGTTTGCAGTTCTTTTATGGCTGCTTCATGATTCTGTAATGCATTTTCATGACGCGAAAAAATAGGTTGAAAATGCTCACAAATTTGTGTTTTTACGTCATTACACACTTTCTGACATTTCGATTCAATGTTATGTAACTCAGCAGTTAAATCCTCACGTGTTTGTTCGAGAGTTTGTTCCAATGAGTCTAACTTTTGAAGATTCTGTTCCATTGTGTCTAACTTTTTAAGATTCTGCTGTGTTTGTCTCTGATTTTGTTCCATTGTGTGTAACTGTTGCTGTGTTTGTTTCTGATTTTGTTCAAGCGTTGTGTCTAACTTTTGTAGCCTTTGTCCCATTTGTTGCATTAACTGTAATAACAATGCACTGGTGTCTGGAACATGTTCCTCAGTGCTTTTCGGCAGTGAATTTGCACCGGAAACATTCACATTTTGACAAGCAGAAAATGTGTCTTGACTTATTTGAGAAAACGGTGAGGATCCAAAACCTGAATCTACAGTATTTGCGAGATTGTTTCCTGTCATTTCGGATTCCTGAGGCGAGCTGTTGCCGACCGATCGATCGATAATGCTTCCCTCTTCACTAATTGTTTCACTGTCCATGCCATTGTTTGCCGCCCGCTCCATTTCCCTATGCACGATTACCAAATTACTACTTTGAACATCAGTTAATTCATTACTCGGTGGCGCTAACACACTGCTTTCATTTTCACTGTCATTTCTCAGTTTACTTTGGAGCCTAGTATTACGTTTTTCACACGCCATTATTCTCACAATATTTCACACGATAACACAGAAAAGCACAATTTGAAGAGCAAAAATAAAATAACATAGCAATGGAAATAATGTCTACTTAATTGCCAGCGCAGCTGCGAAATACTTGGTGCAAATCTACATGCATGCCACAACTGTTTTACTGTACAACAATGAAAGACTGCAACTACAAAGGAGATTCTCTCTACAGTTACGCGCTAGCAATAAACAAAATCTACACAAATTACACAAACTACAAGAAAAATCAGAAGATTCCAGTGAGGTATCCTAGGCTAAGGGTCGACATATGAAACGTCCCCTTTGAACAATTTATATACGACTGTGCTTAAACTGACACACAATATTTTGTTAGCGCAACGCAATCTGACTTTCAAAATTCCCTACAAAAGAATGGCCCTGACTAACATTAAACTATACCTTTCACAAATCACTTACCTCACAAAAATCTTCGCTGCTCAAGCTACTGCAATACAGCGAGCGCCACTACTGCCAGCTAAATAAAAGATTCAAACTATGGAAGGCACTAACTACTGTAGGGATAGTTAGCAAATGAAAGATATTAATAGAGAACAAACAATGTATTTACCTTGATATCATCATACATAAATATAGCAGTTCATGACAAATTACAAATCTCCGCCATCTCTCTCCCCACATCCACCACTGCTGGCGGCTCACCTCCAACTGCGCAACGCTACGCGCTGTTCACATCCAGCTGCCGCTGCCCAACACTACAATGGCAGACAACAATGCAAAGCAGCCACAGACTGCACACAGCACAGCCAGTGATTTTCATACAGAGGTGGCGTTACCAATAAAAAAACCTAAACAGCCTACTTACATTATTTCTTTGAAAATTCCGAACACTCACATCAACACATCGTGCATACCCTTCCCCTCAGCCCGCCCCCTCTTGAGGTAACGCAGCGGTGTGTTCTCGCATGCAAACTGCCGAACGGCATACTACGATAGATTGGCCCAAGCATCTTGCACTTTTTGTAGCAATTCGACAATGGTTCTTGCAGGCTCTGAAGAACAAGTAAGTTTCCGCCTCACCATATTCCATACGTGTCCAAGTGGTGGCAGACCTGATGATCAACCTGGACAGGGTAGTTGTGGTATACCGTGACGATTACCCTTGCATCGCAGCAATCGTATCTGGAAGTGCAATGTCCTACTGAAAAAACACGTCACCTTCATGTCGCACAAATTACAGTAGCACGGTGATAAAAACTTTTGCAATTTATTGGGCATTGGTTGCTTTTCCCTACATAAACACCAAACGTACTAGCAAGTTGTAGCTGATGGTTCCCCACACCATGGAACCTGTTTTGGGCGAATGGACTCCGAAACTGGTCGCTAACCAGCTCTGCGTCGTACAAGTGTTCGTCCACCGCTGGCATACAGGCAGAACCTACACTCACCACTGAAGCCACCAGAGCGCCATTTTACTCTTCAGGGGAGTCTTTCACAACACCAAAGTAGACGGTATTGTCGGTGTTGTAGCGTCAGTGGTAGCATGGCCTGAGGGATATCCTGTGTTAGACCTACTGCAAGTACACGGTTTTCAATGGTTTCGGGTGACAGAACGTGCAACACGTGCCGGACTCCTTCGCTAGAAATGTTCGGTCGGCCACCGCTGCTCGTACAGTGCGGCCGTCTTGACGTGCATCTTCAATAAGCGAACGTCCCAAACCTGCTCTGTGGCCATGGGAATGCCCCACAGACCACTGCTGAAAGCAATGAAACACCGTCGCATCATTATGTCCAACATGTTGCGAGGTGCCGGGGCTAGTAGTGTATTTAACACTAAATTCTAGAATCTACGTATGTAAATGATGCTCTAAGCCCCCCCCTATTCTAACTCCGACTTTTGCTGTTACACAAGGATTAAAAAATATACGCGAACTGACTGTAATCAACCCTGCAAGTGGAGCAGAAAAGAGTTTGGCGCCTGCAATAATTTAATTTGATAAATAAGTTAAACAAAGGAAGGTTTCATTAACGTAGTGAGAAATGATGGGTTGCTCTACTGATTAACAGAATGAAAGTTCTGTCCAAAATAACAATATGATTTATTAAGACTAAACACAAAATAATAAACAAAAACACATGAAACATTTATAATACATCAAATTGGCTCAAATTGGATACTCAAACAAACGCTGTGAAGGTGAAGTTGTCCCTAAACTAGATTGTGAGGTTTATGATGAAGTTGTATGTGGAGCCAATTCCTTGCCACTCAAATCTTAAGGGAGACACACAGCTAACCCAACATTAATTGCTGCTACTCAAGACAGAACAAAGTTAGAAAAAGACGAACAGGCGCGATCTGCTGAGCTCTGATTATCACCTAGGAAAATCCCTATCTGCCGGTGCTGCGGACATACATTACCAAACTGTCTTCTTAACTGCCAGAACACGATCTGGCGTACCGGAGGCGATGGCTGGTTGCTTCGACGTCCTCCACCGAAAAGCGAGAGCCGACTCTCTAGAGCACCCGTACAGGCCGAACACACAACATTCCCGCCCCCACGACAGTGGCCGTGGTTAAACGTTCCAATCAGCAACTCGAAAACCGGCGGGAAATTCCACTCTATTGCCGGAGCACTACCATTCCACCAATGGAGATTCTTGGCGCCAATTTCTGCGCTGATTTTGCTACGTCACGGAGCTATGCCCTGAGCAAGCCAATCACAGTTACTATTTTGCAGAAAGCGCGGGAATTTTCCCGCCACAACTGCCTGGGTACACAAGTCATTCCCATGCCTCGCTGGTAGCCCGCCAGAAAGTGTTTTCGCTAAGTTTCTGCGAAGTAACGGAACCTCTAGCCCAGCCGCTACTTCAGACCCCTCCGGGCGTGTCTTTTGACAATGTCGGCGTCTGCAAAGCATTCACTCGACTTCCTCACACCCGTCGGCTTAACCCTTTCCAGATCAGCAGTGCCCACCTGTCACCGGACCACCTGGGTGACGAGAGACGCTGCGTGGGAAGTCCGCGTGTGAAGGAATAGCGACTTTTCACTGCATGCAGTTAGAGAGGAAAATCGTAAGATAGAAATATGAGAGGGGGCTCATGCCACCTCTCATAGCCACTACGCCATTTTAGATTGTAATTGGTGAGCGGTTGGCTCACTTAGGAGCAAGGTAGTGCGTCAATCGCCCAAGAACAATCTCGCAAACTGGCTGCACATGCTGCACTCTATAAAGAAAATCACTGCAACTGAAAAATGCAGCTCATAGAGGGAGGATTATGTATGATGTAGCCAACTTCACCTTCTTAATATGGAACACTGACACTCACATCACACATCCATACCCAGGGAGCCCCTTCCAAACACCGATTCACACAGACATTCACTCTCTAAATATGGCCCTGGCATGTGGGCCAAATATGGAGCAATATATTGTTTACAATCAGAGTTGGAGTGCTCCGCAATTAAATGCCCAAGATGTTACAACAATTTTAATCTTTAAACTAACCTGAACACACGCACACATGATACTATTTAAGTTAACAATCTCTTTGTGAGCTTTCAGAACCTAATTACAACCTCCGATTCATTCTGTCTCCCTGCAGCAAGAATAACCTTTACAAAATGTTCCCTGAACTGATGGTCCATTCACAATGACAGTGGTGGTATCTGCTTCAGTTTATGGGGACTTCAGGCACACTGTTTGCATACACACAACAATAAATACAAAAAATAAAAAAAAACATGGTGTGGAGAACAATACAGTAATTTGTAATAAGAATTACAGTGTAAAACACAAACACATACAAGGTACAACATACATTACAAAAACAACACTAGAGAAAGAAATTTAAGAAAAAGAACAAGGTTCATGGGGCATCAAGTTGTGCGTGCACATTGCACAAAGTTCACGACTGTGCTGAGAATGAGGCACTAAATCACATTGTTAGAAATATTCGAAGCACTTCACAAATTCCACAGTCCTGACATCACATAGGGCTAAACGTCGGGTGTTGTTGCAATGTTGTTGCAATGGCAATAGGGTGTGCTGGAGCATTTGCAGTACTCTGTTGAGATTGCACCAAGACCCATGCATATGATCACGGCAGTACGGTAGGAAGACACAGTGATAGGCTCTCCTCACGTCGATTAATTGTCTCTGAGGTCTACTTGTTGGGATACATCACTAGTCTAGGTCTCTTCTCTCGCTGGACAGTACTTTACGTTTCCCAATACTGCAGTTCGACGAGGGATGATGGCACGTGGAGTGACTCCACAAGTGTGTGAGGTCATCCATACAGGATCGAACTAGGAGCGACGATTGCTAAAACTGCTCTCTAATATAGAGGAGAAGTTAGAAATGAGACCATACATTTGTTAGTGTGGCACGATACTGCTTTGTGTATGCAGATCGGCCAATGCTAGTGAGTTGTAAAAACCCAAGCAGGTGAGTATATAGCGTCCCTTTCTGTCCTGAGGCACATGAGGTGCAGGTTCTGACACGATATGTGATCTTCTTCGTGTACTCACGACAAAGTGGTCTGCCGCAGGGAATCCCTCCAAACGGCTGCTGCGTCCAGAGAGCTAGCAGGCTGTCGCATGTGGGTTGCGTGTCAGTGTCAACGGCCAGCCTCACTTTCGCTTGTGGCCCGGCGAGGATCCCGCCTAATCCCTCATGTATACGGCCCGGTGACTGTCAGCTTGCAGGACCGGACACTCGCCTTCTTGCAGGTAGCCGAAGACCTCTTGTTTTTGCGCTGGCTGGCCTCTGCATTGCCACGATACCCGTCATCTGCACAATTCTGACAAAAATCTTATGCCTAACTTTTTCCCATGACCTTCTATGTTATAATAAATTTACATAATGACACATTGATGGTCTGTCATTTCAGACACTCTTATTTTACTTATATAGTTATTAATCTATGGCTATCATTACAAAATCTTGGTGTATCAAATTTAGACATGGAAATAATTTATCTTGATATTTGTGTAGAGACCGGTCTCACTACTGTACATGGTGTATGACGCTACACTGGATGAACAGCTAAATGTGCGGGCCCACACTAATATTACTATTAATTATATAGATCGACAGTAGACATGCTCAAGAATTAACTACCATTTGCCAACGATCTACATTCTATGTTTTTTGAATAAATTATGTTATTATGCAGGTCGAAGTTTTACTGAGCTTATAAAGAACAAGCAACTATTCTACGTTTGCTCGCCGGCCGTCCCTCCATCTTGGGTCTGTGATTTGATGACCTGAAAAATAACATCCCCACAGGGGCGCGCCAAACACTTGTGGTAGAAAACCCCCACAATATTCATCTAGTTATTGTTAAATCCTACAGTTTAACATATCCTAGTATATCGTATCTTCTTTTTTTTGTTTGTTTACCTTATACAATACTCTTACATAATTCCTGTTACGTTGAGATGTCTCGCTGCTCGCCGCTATTGACGACAGTGATGTGCGCGCCGTACGACTTGACCTCCGAGTTTTCATTACGCCTCACTGAAACTCCAGAGACTGGGTTAGCCATGGCTATACACGACAATAAATTTATAGTTGCAACTTCCTTCTCTATGTGATGCGGTTTTCGCGATCAAAGCACACCTTTCCAGAGGCAATGTAATATGACCAAGCCAGGACTGGTTGCTGTTGCGGATTCAGTCGCCCAACACACGCCAGCTACACAGTATGTCACGAATATCCAAGTATAAGTCCCTTGTTATTCATCTGTGACAGTCACGAGCAGCACGCTAAATCCCCAACCAGCACATTGGCATGGTAGGCTTTATACCCGCATTTCTATCGTCTAGGCAACCATTGGAGTCAAACGCTCACACGTTCACCCCGACTTGCAAGACAACGATGCTGGCGCAGCTCTGCAAAAACTATACTGCCCATATTCATCCTCGAAATCACGCAATATTCCACAATCTTGCAGTGCACTGACGCGTGCCTGCAAGCATCGGTATGAACGTCTCACGAACTGGTTGTGGCCGTTATGGAGCGTATCACGACTTCTCAGAACGCTTCTAAGAGCACGTTCTTGTATGCGCCCGTTTGTGCGACATCTCGTCACTCATCTTTATCCCTTAACATGGACACCAGATAGGAAAGGACAAAAACATTGCTCATGGGAAGGTAGTTCCTCTTATCGCAACGACAGAGGAGATCGCGAACATAGACAAAAAAAGTTAACAGCGGTAAATTCTTATGCGAGAAAACGCAGCGTGTTAATACTTTGACAATCTTAATCTATTAATGCAACGATTATTGTTCCCCGAAGAAAGGTTCATATATCTGCCTAATCTACTACGTACACCGCTTAAACTACTATTATTCCACGAACTTCTTTCTGTGAGAGATGTGGTGGAGTCCTATGGACTAGCGCCAATCCCTTGTCAGACTCCCCCTCCTCTGACGTGCATTAGGATTTGCAGGTCTAATTTCAATCCCCTGGTTCTCCTGTTGTCCTTGGTTTCGCTCTCTCCAATTACGGTCGCTTTGCCGTTCGTTATTCCTCCTCTCCCAGATTCCTTGTCTAGCATGACCCTGTTCCCTGACGTTCTGGTTTCCGTGTCTCTGGTTTCCATGACCTTGAATAGCGTAACCTTGATTTCCGTAACCCTGGTTTCCTAACTGACCAGTGCTATTATGCGATCTGTTGTCGCCTTCCCTTGCTGGCCAGTGGTATTTGTTATTTTGCGCCTTCTTCCTATCCTTTGCGTCTTGTTTATCAAAGACTACTTCGAGTTCGCGTAATAGACTCTTGAATGCTTCTAAGTCAGATCCACTCTTCCCGACAAGTGTCTGTTGATACCTAACTGGCAATTTGGAAAAGCAAAATTTGATGATTTCTCCATTTCTATATGGACTATCTAAAAACTGATTCTTCTTGAGTAAATCATCAAAAAAACTGGTTGCGCTCCTATGCCCGGACACTTCCAGTTCAGGACAAAATACTATTTCCTCTTTAATCCTGTCTTGCGTTTCCCTTGACCAGTAGGTCCGCAGGAATGCACCAACAAATTCCTGATAAGTCCGACACGTCGCTGCCACACCCCGCATCTTTTCCGCGGCTTGGCCTTCGATGTGTCAACACATGAATTCTAATTTTGCCTGGGTTGGCCATGACGACGGTAATGAATTTGTAAACTGCATCACCCAGCTCTTCGGATGCATCGACCGTCCATTATCTTTGAACTTCTGGAATTTTAGTATCGACAGGAAGTGATTCTGATCAAAATCCTGTCCGATCCTCGCACTGGTGTTGTCACTCGTTTCCGATACTTGCACGTCTGCTGAGTGTCCTGATCTATCTTGCTGACAACTGTGATGTGCTACCTCTGTATCACAGTGGAAGTGGCACTCCGAATTCACTCTCCTAAGTGGGCTACAATTATTGGAGCTATTACTCGCTGTTTCGGCGTGTGCACTGTTTGTTCCACACTCTGTCACTGGGCTAGAGCACGGCCGGCATTTTACTCGGAGACACAATTCTGTGTACTCCATCATTGGAATCCGAACGCGCAGTGCTCGTGTGCCCGTTTCGCTCTAGTTTTGCTATTCGACTCTCTACTTCTTTCACTCGTTTCGTGATGTTCGTAACCGCAATATTACCTTGAGTTTTTAAGACCACTAGGGATTTTGAGTGGGCCTGTGTAGCACGTCTTAAGCGCCCTGCGAGTTGAGAAGTTGCTTTTGCGATTTTCATTGCCCCGTTTGCTGCCATTTTGGCTAGGCCTGCTGCTTTTTGTGCTACCATTGACATTTGTTTTACTTCTCCACATTCTATCTTTATTGTTAGTAATTCCCCTCGAATTTCCCCTATATGCGAAATTATTGCCTGAGTGTCCTTCTTACGCTGTTCGTCAGCTTCTTCCTTCTCCTTCTTACGCTGTTTTTCCTCTTCTTCCTTCTCCCTCTTACGTTGTTTCTCTTCTTCTTCCTTCTCCTTCTTACGCTGTACGTCAGCTTCTTCCTTCTCTTTCTTACGTTGTTTCTCCTCTTCTTCCTTCTCCCTCTTACGTTGTTTCTCATCTTCTTCCTTCACCTTCTTACGTTGTTCGTCAGCTTCTTCTTTCATTGATCGTAGGAAGCTCAGTATTGGGTTAATGTCATAATTTTGATCCTCATCACACATGGGTGATGTAACTCTGGACACCTGGGCGCTAGATAGAGCTCTGACGTGGCCGAGCTGGCCCCTGTCTGCTCTCGTTCGTTTGATTATAAATTTCTGCTACCGTCTCGACCTGTGTGCCTGTCTCTGTTTCATCCTCTACCTCACTATCATAATCACGGCCGCGACGCTGCTCTATGATCGCGTCCAAATCACCCTCCTCATCCATGAGTCTGTCGTCCTGACCCGCTAAAAATGTGCCCATCTCATCTCCGAACCTATCCCCGTCAGTAAACTGCCCCTTATCCATTATGCTATCCTCTTTCGTTTTAGCTACGCTCGATAATAGTCGTGCCTTCCTTCTCGTGATCATTCATGAAAAACAAATTTAACTAAAAATGCAAAATAAAAATAATCTATGCCCAATATTTTTACACATAAACATAAAATTTCAACGTCGTTCCAACGCTATAATTACATGCACGATTTGTTGTGGTACAGAAACCACACACAAACCCGACAAAGTGTGATGTGGTACGGACACCACATAAAAGAAACACAAAAAACAATGAACAAACAAAAATATATACTTAAAACAAAAACTGTAATCATGCGCCGCTACTTAAAACTAATCACGGAACTACAAGAAAAACAAGTTGGTATTAATCATTAAAAAAGTAGAGAAAAAAAATTTGAATGTTCCTACTAAAGATCCTGTTTGCTTATCAGTGATTCACAGGAAAGATCTGAGGCTAAGGGTCGCCATTTTATACGAGGTGCCGGGGCTAGCAGTGTATTTAACACTAAATTCTAGAATCTACATATGTAAATGATGCTCTAAGCCCCCCCTATTCTAACTCCGACTTTTGCTGTTGCACAAGGATTAAAAAATATACGTGAACTGACTGTAATCAACCCTGCAAGTGGAGTAGAAAAGAGTTTGGCGCCTGCAATAATTTAATTTGATAAATAAGTTAAACAAAGGAAGGTTTCATTAACGTAGTGAGAAATGATGGGTTGCTCTACTGATTAACAGAATGAAAGTTCTGTCCAAAATAACAATATGATTTATTAAGACTAAACACAAAATAATAAACAAAAATACATGAAACATTTATAATACATCAAATTGGCTCAAATTGGGTACTCAAACAAACGCTGTGAAGGTGAAGTTGTCCCTAAACTAGATTGTGAGGTTTATGACGAAGTGGTATGTGGAGCCAATTCCTTGCCACTCAGATCTTAAGAGAGACACACAGCTAACCCAACATTAATTGCTGCTACTCAAGACAGAACAAAGTTAGAAAAAGACGAACAGGCGCGCTCTGCTGAGCTCTGATTATCACCTAGGAAAATCCCTATCTGCTGGTGCTGCAGACATACATTACCAAACTGTCTTCTTAACTGCCAGAACACGATCTGGCGTACCGGAGGCGATGGCTGGTTGCTTCGACGTCCTCCACCGAAAAGCAAGAGCCGACTCTCTAGAGCACCCGTACAGGCCGAACACACAACATTCCCGCCCCCACGACAGTGGCCGTGGTTAAACGTTCCAATCAGCAACTCGAAAACCGGCGGAAAATTCCACTCTATTGCCGGAGCACTACCATTCCACCAATGGAGATTCTTGGCGCCAATTTCTGCGCTGATTTTGCTACGTCACGGAGCTATGCCCTGAGCAAGCCAATCACAGTTACTATTTTGCAGAAAGCGCGGGAATTTTCCCGCCACAACTGCCTGGGTACACAAGTCATTCCCACACATCGCTGGTAGCCCGCCAGAAAGTGTTTTCGCTAAGTTTCTGCGAAGTAACGGAACCTCTAGCCCAGCCGCTACTTCAGACCCCTCCGGGCGTGTCTTTTGACAATGTCGGCGTCTGCAAAGCATTCACTCGACTTCCTCACACCCGTCGGCTTAACCCTTTCCAGATCAGCAGAGCCCGCCTGTCACCGGACCACCTGGGTGACGAGAGACGCTGCGTGGGAAGTCCGCGTGTGAAGAAATAGCGACTTTTCACTGCATGCAATTAGAGAGGAAAATCGTAAGATAGAAATATGAGCGGGGGCTCATGCCACCTCTCAATGTGTAGGAATCCTTTGACACGTTTTCCGGAAGCCCACAGTGGAACCCGTTCAAATGGCAGCTGTTGTTCAATGGGAGCACATACTCGGCGGTGGGGCATGGTTATCGGATCCCTGGAGTGTCATCTGATCGCCGATGCCTGTGACCAATTAAACACTAACACTACAACCATTCAGTATGTACATAATATAACCTGGTGCCACTGAACAAAACCCTTGAGGATGTTGTGTTTCTTTCCCAGAGTGTATAACACAACGATCTTCTCGTTTAATGTAATTTTCGTTAACGTATGCCTAACTTTCTGTTATTTTCGTTGTCACGATCCTACCATCGAGGTGCAATTGGTCCAGACAATAAAGGTTCTGTAACACTGTAATCTGATGACGAGCCTGCAGTGATTGTTAAAGTAGTTAATGATATAGGAAATAGTGTGAAATTAAAGAAAAAAAGCTGCAGGTTGCATATAATACGTATATAAACAACCAGTTTAAATCACAGTTGCAGTTCGTCATCCACAAATTATACAATCAAAAACAGGTCACGATTTTTTCTGTTGTTAGAAAGGAACAGGGATAAAAAATGAACATTTCGGAAATTAATTAAGTAAGTAGCTAGTTTTTCTATTATTAAATTTCGTCACCCAAAATATCTCCGGAGAAACCGGGGCTTTTGTTACTCATATGTCACTTTTGCGAAATAGTAAGAAACTATCAAACTGAACTTATGCTGCTTAAAAGGTAGCATTCCAATTTTTAATTATAATGCCAATTCAAAAAATTTACCATTAACTTCACGGATTTGTAAAAGTATGTAACTTCAGTAAAGAATTTCTGAACCACTCTCTCACTTCTATCCCCTTAGGCACAGCTCTCGCAATGAACAGTCTGCAGACAAGCAAATATTTACGGAAAGGAGTAGTGCGTCACATAGTAATAACGGGCTTTTGTTTGAGGTGTCTGTGGGATTCATTAATTTACCCACATAGTTGTTTGTGGTCTGTCTAATTCTACCCTCGTGGACACCGAGCGTACATTGGCAGGAGAGATATTGGGGAGAGGTAACGTGCAGAACACTGAAATGAAAAGAACCATCGTGAAATACTAGCCGTGCGAACGAAGTAGCGTGGATTGCCTCTGTCACATAACAAGCAGTCGGGAACCTCACATCTTACTTGTTACAACTGGAAATCAAACAAGTTTGATATGAATGTCTACCGAAGCTAGAGGGCAACAAACAGTACGACTTGTAATTACGCATTGGATGATGAAATCTTTGACAAATACCGAGGTTACAAATTTAGAAAGCCAGTGGTTGACAAAGTTTCTGATTCACTCAAAATTCCTGTGTTTGGTCTGAAAAAGTAATTTTAAAATTAAAAACTTGATGAGTTCATATGGTCAAAAGCTGAAGAAATTAGTCGATAGCCAACGGCCAGATAATGGCACAGCTTAATTTTAAAGACCAAAAGTCGTCTGACTTCAGCAGATGAAAATTATCTTTCACCCATTCGTTCACCAGCAACTCGTGGGGTAAGTGAAACAAAAGTTCTAATATTTGTTACAGGAAATCCACTTATTTTCGAGATGGTCCAAACATATGTTTATAATACTGACTACGAAACACAACACAGTGTCGAAAGTGTGGTCTACTTTTTAGAAGGATAATGTTGCCCTCCATATATATCTCCAAAATGTAGCCATAAGACTGCAGTGATGTAAATTACTGGATGTTTTTCATTTATAAATGTTTAAAGACGAAACAATTGTCCAAAATGTTCAAATGTGTGTGAAATCTTATGGGACTTAACTGCTAAGGTCATCATTCCCTAAGCCTACACACGACTGAACCTAAATTATCCTAAGGACAAACACACACACCCATGCCTGAGGGAGGACTCGAACCTCCGCCGGGACCAGCCGCCCAGTCCATGACTGTAGCGCCTAAGACCGCTCGGCGAACACCGCGCGGTACGACCAATTATGTTTACTGTTGGTTTTATGAGAGGCTGTTGATTTAAATTTATTTTCTAAATTGATGAGCATAAGGGCTGTGTATTTAGCTCATTATTAAATGGTGTATTTCGCTACTGTGCAGCCGTAGGACGAAGCAGTCAGACAGGTGTAGTATTTCTGGATATCCGAAAAGCATCTGACCCCCCACCACACCAACGTTTACTAATAACAGTGCGATTATGTGGCACATAAAACAAAATTTTCAATACATTCAGTATTTCTTTTTAGGGAAGATACAGAATATTGTCTGAAATGGAGAGTCATCGACAGATGCAAAAAACTTCAGATGTGCACCAGGAAAGTATTTTGGGTCATTACTCTTCATTTCGTGTGTTAATAACATGGCAGAAAATATTAGTAGTAACCTCAGATACTTCTGCAGACGACGCAGTTATCGATAGTGAATTGCTTTCAGAAAAAGAGTTACATAATGATTGAAGGATATCTCGATATTCTTTTAAAGTGTAGGTAAGGTAGGCATCCTGCTTTTAATGTTCATAGATATAAAATTGTACGCTTTAAAAAAAGTTACATTTAGCGTCTAATGACTACGACATCAATAAATCAGAACTTGAATTTGTCAGCTCATGTAAACACTGGGGGTAACAGTTCGTGTGGTTGTGAATTTTAGTGGCCATATAGGCTCGAAAGTGACAGATTTCGGATAGTTATGAGCCTGAGAAAATACAATAAGCCAGAATTTTAATCATCTATGCATTTATAAAAATGTGAGGTGACATGTGTGATATCCTCGAAAATCTCACATGTCACCTAACATTTTTAATAACGCATAGATGATTAAAGTTGTACCTAAATTCGCCCCTGAGCTCAATGCACCTTTGCTGTTGCCGTTTGATTACAAACACACTACAGAAAATGATTTGTCCTGGAGAATGTTGCACTACTCTGACGATCACGTGAAAAACACATGTTTTGCTGCTGGCAATCCCTGCGTTCTGTCCACGTAATCACTGCTTGCGAAGCATGTCAATGAACCCGGTGAATGGGACGCTAAGATAGATTGAGTCAGACTGTATCAGTGGAATGAGCGACGATGGATGACGTAAGAGTACGTGTAAACTAAGATTTGGAACTGAATATCGAGAATGTACGATAGATTTAAGTATTACAATTAAAATAAGGAAACAAATAAAGAAGTGATGATAACGTTCTAAAAAATACGTAATATGATTAATCGTGGTTATGCAATCGGTACTAGTTTTGTGTACTGTTTAGTGCCAAAAAGTAAAGTAATCAATAACAATAATTTGCTACTCAAAACTATTAACTGTGAGTTTCTTCTTTAATTTAATTATCTTCCCAAAACATCTCACTATGAAAGGAGCGACTCTCTCAACAAGGGCTCGCCGGTATGTCGAAGTTAAAACGAAGTTTGTTACTGGCATCCTCCAGAAAACTTCTTTACAAGGGTATAAGACGGATTACGGAACATCTTTTTAACACAGTGAGTATGGAATTTAACGCTCAAGAATAAATACTGCAAATCACAGATTCTCTCACTAACATTTCCTTTCGCAGTCAAATTAGAACATAAAAAACTAGTACTGTTGCGTGAATTAAGAGTAAAATAAATTGGGATTTATGGGCCATAGAGATTAATAGATAGTTCCTGTGATACTGAGGAAACGTTTAAAGTGATACAATTAATTATCTACACAGAAACAGCAGTTTGAGCACTGTAGTCAGGCCGTAGATAATCTTTTGTTTCGGTGAGGGGGGGGGGGGGGTTAGTTCTATTCAAACACAAGATGTTCATTCAGATCATTGTCGCAAAAATCAGGAGCCGAGCCGTCGTAAAGTGTATCACCGTTTAAAACTGGAACTCAGGCTCCATCTACTGGAAATTCTGATACAAATGATGGAAATGAAAGATCAGTAGTAGGAAAATTACAACATTTATTGAGGTTGAAGTGCCGGCCTTTGTGGCCGATCGGTTGTAGGCGCCACAGTTTGGAACCGCGCGACCGCTACGGTCGCAGGTTTGAATCCTGCCTCGGGCATGGATGTGTGTGATGTCATTAGGTAGGTTAGGTTTAAGTAGTTCTAAGTTCTAGGGGACTGATGACCTCAGATGTTAAGTCCCATAGTGCTCAGAGCCATTTGAACCACTTGATGTTGAAGTAAATAGTAGGTTCAAAAATGGTTAAAATGGCTCTGAGCATAATGGGACTAAAATCTGTGCTCATCAGTACCCTAGAACTTAGAACTCCTTAAGCCTAACTAACCTAAAGACATCACACACATCCATGCCCGAGGCAGGATTCAAACCTGCGACCGTAGCGGTCGCGCGGTTCCAGACTGCAGCGCCTAGAACCGCTCGGCCACTCCGGTCGGCAAAAGCGATAACTATTAACGTTGTAGGTATTAGTATGGCAGTCAGCAGATTAGTTTTTTCATTGAGACAAAGCTCCGTCGGGTAAACCGAATAGCGTAATTGGGGTGAGGCGAGTTATGTTCCTGCGACTTACACCACTGTTAGGAAGTTTTGTGGAAATAAATTAAAAAATGTGATGGCCGTACCACTGTTCACAAGTAACCAACTGGTTTACAATTTAAATTAAAAAAGCTTCCCTATTTAAATGATAGAAGTGGACACCTAACTTACCTTTCCCATTTTCTTCGCGCTCATATAGCAAATACTCAAGTAATCTACCAGCACCATACGTAAAAGTTTGCGTCAAGTAACCTTGCTGTTTCTTATTTTCTACGCTAAGGAGCACTGCATTCGCTTAACGTGACTGTTTTTAAGAGGCAATGCCACCCGCCCACCGTCCGCCCTACTCTTGCCTGCCCCCTCTACACTCTCCCCCCCCCCCCCCTCTCCCCTCCCCCCAGCCTACACTTTGGTACTGCTCAGAATTCGTCCATATAATTAGGAAGTTCTCGTGACGCTTGCCACCGTGACTGCCAATCTACACTAGCTTACACCAGGTGGCGCTGCACCGGGCAGTACACAGTGAACTACTTGGGCTTGAGCTGTGACATTAATTTCATTCCATTTCATATTCATAACTACGTTATCAATTTTTGCTGTTTTCCGGATGAACATAATTTGAAAATGCTGTCAACATTACGTGTTTTAAGGCATATCAGAGTGAGAATCAACTTCACTTTGGAACTATTACCGAAATGAAGTATAAACCTAAAGCAAAATTTTATACTTAGGTATACCAAACTATAGGGTGACGTCTTTGTGGCCTCTCCCTTCCTCCATACAGCAAGCCCCGTGGGCTTGATAATTAGGTCCCTACATATAAACTTACATTTCCACCCACAACGTCCACCCCTCTTTCTTTCGCAACGGGTCCGTCTTCTGGAGCAATACACTTGTTTTAAAGCATTTAAAAGGCAACTAGAAACGGACTATTTACAGTTTGTTTAATTGGTAGGCCTCTAACTTTAATATTTAATGGATTAAACAAAAGTCACATTTATTGTCATGTAAAGCTAGCGTGGTTACATGAACAGAATTTTGTAACTCTTCATTCTTCCAAAAGCCTTTGTATGACGAAACGTTTTAAAACTTCCTCATGCTCTATTATTCGCCAAATTCTCAAGTAGAAGAAACGCACGCTCGGTAATTGGTTAGCGATCCTGGGATACAGCCATAGGATGTTGTTACGCCATTGAATATAGATCCAACTTATTATTAGGTATGCTCATGGGCGTCTACACAAAATTTTCTATGGAGGTGACAAGACTTTAGAATTGCCAATTCTTATGAAAATGAGAGGGTCAGTTTCGAGATATGAATAACTGAATACGTGAGGCAAAAAATATACTGTATCAGAGAGAACTGACTGTTATTCAGGCGAAATGTGAATAAAAACTCTGTTCTCCAGGTTCCGCGGGGAGCGGAGGGGGGTGGGGGGTTACTGACGAATGCCTCCTTTTGCTTCCTCTTGCGGACACCTACGGCTTTACTGTTGTTACATCACTACGAATGAAACTCTGAGACACACTAAAGTCTACAGCATTGAAAGCGTACATGTTTTGGCTAATGGCTATGTTGTTTTAAGACATATTTCCTTTATTTTAAGTCTCAATGGTTTCAGATGACATAATTCCACTCCGTATATACCGACAGAAGTCGATATCAGCTGTTGCTGCTAAATTAAGCTTCTGTTTCAGCTCAGTGTGATTTGTGGAGAACGAAGGATGGGTAATTTTGTCCCTGTGTTAAGAAACGAGGTAAGAAGAGGCACATTATCTGTCAGCTATACAATGATGACACTTCAGGCATGACTGTACACAGATAATCAGCAACTATGGCATAAATTACACACGAAAGTAACAAGATCATGTGGAAGCATATCATAAAATCGTTTATGTTCCAACACATTCTTCACACTATTTCTTTTTCAGTTGACAGCCACAACACGAGTTCGCCGCGCTACTATAGTCCTACAGCTGTTAGATCACTTGAGTTGGCAGCAGTTCCAAACATAAGATCTACGCAAGATGTATCGATATGCATCGATAACAAGTAGAGAGCCGAAGGTCAGTTTAATATCGCAGCATATAAGCATCGTGCCACTTCTCACTGCGGCCGAACTTTGCAGTCTGAAAGTGTGTGAAACCTGTACTACATATGCCTACTAGTGAATTCGGGAGGACGGAAGTTTCAAATTCTTCCCGCCACCCATATTTCGATTTTCCAGGGATTCCCTAAACTGCTGAATACAAACGACACGGTCCTTCGTAGTGGTTGGCAGCACGTGAAACCCTAATCGTTCTTCCTTCCAGGATCGGGAGACCAGGAGAGCCCTTGGTGTGCATGAGGTAATCTGATGCCAGATGAGAACAGCAAATAAAGCAACAAGTGGAAGCCGATTGCTCTGCTCCAAAAAGGACGAAGTTAATTTCGTATGCGGGGAAACTTGTTGCAGCATTTTTTAGAACAGCTAAGCGATTCCTCTAGAAACATTAACTGGCAACACTACAGACTACTGCTTGAGAAAGTACATGAGAGGAACAATGAGCTTACAAAGCAAGTTAAACTGCTAAAAAGAAAAAGTAATTGCGGTCTTTGATTCCAGCAGAGCACTGAATGAAAGGACAAGCTCTATAAAATAACCAAGAAAACTTTAATGTAAAACAAAACAAAAATCCGAATAAAGATAGTCTTTACGAAAGTACACATCTCGGAAAATCTGAGAAATCAAAATATGGTGCTGGGTAATGTTCGACATCATGTATTTTCATCACTTGTGTTATTAACATGGCTGGCATGTTGTCCACGCACTGGTCGAAACGCTACTGCTCATGCATGTCCTGTTCTCCGACGGCAGCCTTCCTGAGGTCATCCACTGTGCAAGGACGACTTGCGGGACGACGCTATGCACATTTTAGATAGTCCCAATCATGCTCAATTGGTTTAAAGTCAGAAAACAGCAACCCACCTCCAAACAACTGTGCAGGCATCATTGGTGTCATAAAAATCTGCATTCGTCAGTGAAGAGAACACGACATTAATGATCCAGGTTCCATTTAGATTGTTTCCTTGCCCACTTCCTTCGCTCAGAACGGTGCTAGAGTGTTTGTAATGCTATTCATAATGGGACCCAAAGACCAAAAAGGATCGTCATTAGATGATTGTGTACTGTCTCCGTCGACACAGTTCTCCCAGTTTCCATCAAAGAGACAGTGTGCAGCTCCGTTGAAATCTTCTCGGGGACCTAAGAACCCAAAATTGTAAATACCAGTCATTTTGAGCTGTTTATTTTGTCAGAACAATGAAAGTTGTTTTGGAAATTAACAAACAGCGGAAATACGACGAAGCACGAATTATTGCATCGTTCATCCTTTTCCTTAAATGTAGTAACTTTTGACTGTCAACAAATTCTATGCCTTAAAGAAAACAGTGGCAGGAAATCGCTTCGACTGCAGTGTCACGATTGTGTTGGCAGTCGACTGGTGTCCTGCGAACGTTTCACAACCACGACTCGTAGATGGAGGCTACAATCTGGAAAAAGTATTGCAAAAACTTTGTTGACGCAAAAATGAAAAGAGTCGATATATTAGTGCTCTTTGACCTAAAACCATCGTCTTTTACTACCAAAGCGAGAAAAGTTTTCCCTGGTCTCGCGAAGACTTGTACATCAGAGCACAGTTTTCCTTATCTATTCATTTTTACCGTCGTAAGAGTGAATGACCGGACGCAGATTTTATGAGATGTGAAATATTCTCATAAAGACCGAGTCTAGTGACATTGCTACGGAGCTACCTGTCGAGATGTATTGTAGCACAACTTTTCTTTTGGACATTTAATAGTGTCCTTACGCTGTAAAAAGCTGCAGCAAAATTTATAAAATCAATGGCAGCAGAAAAGCGGTTTATTACAGTTATGTTCTTGTATTCCTCCGAAGAGCAAAAACGACAGAGTCCTTCGCAACCTCAAGAAAACAATATGCAAAGATGTTTTGTGTAGTGGAAGGAAAGATTGTAGACCAATGTGCGCTCAAATGGGTCCTACATTGAAGGTCACCACCATTAACAGAACGCATCTTAGAATCACAAAAAATAGTAGCAAAAGTCTCATTTATTTTACTTTATATTTCACAAGCGACACAAGAACAAGTCTGGATTAAATTCCACTCCTACCGAGACGATCATCTTTTACTGCAATTATCACAGCTTATGGATACAGTTCAAATTCACTAAAAAAGGTGCACTGGCACTCCATAGTAAACAGTATCCTAGTATGTAATCGGACTGCTTCATTTGTTCTCAAACAGTCTCTCTCTCTGTAACTATTTTCGTGTGTACATGTGTGCTTGGCGTCTGTCACAGCGTGGCGATGAATGCTCAGAATTTGTGACTGACCATTCAGTTTTCAGTTTAAATCGTTTCAAATAATAAAATTTTGTTCCCAATTGCTCTTACTGTAGAGCATATTTGATCCATAAGCTTTAGTACATCATGACATTCTCTGCCGTATCGTACTAACAGGCCTAGTGTGATAGAAAACTAAGCAATTGCATGGTATCAATTCTGCTTCCAAAACATTGACTGAATTTCACTGATTAGATGATTAGATTGTTGTGCTCAAAATAATGTGTCCGCTTCATATCCATGCACTGAAGCTATCGGGCACCGTGCAAGACCCTGGAGAGTGAGCTGCGAGGAACCCCCTCCCCCTGCAGGAAGCAAGTAATTAGTGAGGTAGCTGCGGAGAGGGAGCTCTTGTTAGCTAACCTGCTCCACTGCTTAATGAGGAGTCGATTGTTTGGCGCGACGAGGGAAGCCTGCCTGCAGGCAGGCGTGAACTCTATTGTCACACATGCGTTACTCATTTCGCATAGTTGTGGTGCTTTTCATAGTGGGCCGAGACGTCGTTACTCCCGCGTCACCCCTGCGGTCTCCACGCATCCTGCTCATTATTTTCTTCCTGATGCGACGAGAGACTGACAGAAAGTGTAAAGCAGGAGTCTGTGATAGTATGGAAAAGTTGTTTATAATGTTTCGTTCGAGTGTTTCGCTTTATTTATAACTAAACACATAACGCATCTCGAAGAATTTGACGAATGAACGAGGGTCTGAATGGGTACATAGGTTTTAAATTCTTGAAAACACCAGAAGGAATTAACTATCTTGATTTAACAATCACAAATAAAAATGAAAAGCATAAATTTCAAAATTTCAGAAAGCCAACACACTCGGTTATTACTATACATAAACCCTCTTGCCATCCAGACTAACACAAGAAAGCAGCCGACCGGTGTGGCTACAGTCGCAGGTTCGTATCCTGCCTCGGGCATGGATTAGGTTTAAGTAGTTCTAAGTTCTAGGGGATGATGACTTCAGATGTTAAGTGCCATGGTGCTCAGAGTCATTAGTAAAAAAAAGCATTCTTCACAACAAAATTCCAGAAAGCCAACAAACACCAATAAATAATTACAATACATAACTCCTCTTGCCGTCCAGACTAACACAAAAAACCATTCTTCAGAGCAATGGTTAATCGCATGCTTAAAATCCTAAGTGAAAGACAAAAAGAAACAGAAATTATTAAAACAGTCGCCTCCAGCAATGGGTACATCCCTGCTATAATAGATAAACTAATACACACAACAAAATTAAATCAACCAACTGCTGTTCAGCCTCCCACAAACGAGAAGACCACATTTATAATGCTGCCTTTCGTAGGAAGATTTCTCACCAAACTGTCGACCTGGTAATTTTGTGAGAAATCTTTGTGGCTGGTTGTTCAGCAGTTGGTTGATTTAATTTTGTTGTATGGATTAGTTTATCTATTATAGCAGGGTTGTACCTATTGCTAGAGGCAACTGATTCAATAATTTCTGTTTCTTTTTGCATTTCACTTGTGTCCATTGGGATTTGAAGCGTACGATTAATCATTGTTCTGAGGATTCTTCATGACATACAATATAAAAATAAGCTTCTTCACCAACAACAAAATACAAAATAAAATCATACACAGCACCAAAAGCACTATACAACAGTATCAACAGTCAGGTTCGCACAAGCTTATTTGCAACTCATGTCCAAACTTCTAGATTGGAAAATCTGGTAGAAGCTCCTCAACATGAGTTAAAGAACACATGGATGCACTCCTTAACAAACTGAACAAATCCAGCTTTGCCTTGCATCTTGCATAACACAGTCATTCTGCAAACCACATAGAACAAAACCTCAAAATACTCCATTTTGTCAACAAAGCCGTAATACTATACCTTCTTGAAGAAGTTGAAATTCTTATGGATACAAGTACAGCAGATGACTACTTACTCAATGACTAAACTGAACGGAAAAAAAAAATTTCCCTTAGAACTTCGAACACTTCCTAGCTCAGAAAAAGTAATCAGTCAACCAACCCTACACAGCTTCCCAGCCCCCCCCTCCTTACCCTGAACCCACTTCCTCTAAACCCCCCTCCCCCTTATCATGCTCCTTACAACCTAAATACACTGGTGGCAATATAAATATCCTGCCACAGAACAGAACCTGTAATACATTTCTAAATGCTGAAGCCTTCTATTGTTAACATGAATCAGTATTTCTATACATATTATCTCTAGCTGAAACAAACAGAATCTGCCCTCACTAATATTCCAGATTATCTTAATGCAGGAACAGGAATAAGTGAGCAGCTCATATAAAACTTTATGTTTGTTTTAAATTTACATGTCACGGTCATATGAACTGCTGCAGTTCATTACAAATACTATAACTTTTATACATTTTACCTTTAACTAAAATCAACAGACTCCATCCTTACTAATATTCCACATCATGTTCATATAAGAATAGAAATAAGTCATCAGTTTGGTAGAATTTTTGTTACTGTCTTAAATTGAAATATAAAGTTCATAGTCATACAAAAAGCTGCATCTCATTCAAGGCTCTATAACTCTGTATTATTTTATTCATGGGCATTCATGTTAATGCCACTCTTGATTAAAGTATTTGCCCATATATTGACTTTAATACACGCAAACAATAATGAATAACATCTCTGAGCAAAGTAGGACTATGTCATATCTTTTTGTCAAGATCTTTCTAACAAGCTACGTTTGTACAGCACATGCTGTATGCTGGCAAAGTTTCGCTATTACAGTGTAGATGCATACAGACTGTATAAAAGTGTGTGAAGTGATGTACCAAGTGGCCATCAAAATGGACGCAGTCAGATGGACACTAACAGAAAAAAGTCGACCATATTGTCACAGTAATTACGAAACTAAAAATTTTACATCCATATCGAGCGTTAAACAATACTCATGGCGGAACATTAAAGCATCATCCTGTCCCAGAGATAGCACCCAGCATTACGATGGAAACGGTGATGTAACTTCTAGTAAACCATCTGAAGATGAACCTGATTGGGTTCGAAAACCGGTTCATGGAATAATGAATAACTATTCAAATAAGTGACTGGTTGCCGTTTTATGTATTTACATACATTCCCGGATCCGTAAGCTCTACTGTATGGCGTAATGACGATGGCATACTCTTGTGTAAAACATTAAGAACGTAATACAGTACCTCTTCGGATTTTCAGGCGGGAGCTACTCAGGAGGAGACGAAAATTTAATTGTAATGGAGAACAAGAACTTGAGAGTAATAAAAGGCAAGGTACTAGGAGAACGTGGATTTGGAGGAAAGAAAGGGGAGGCCACCGGTTCTGCACAGGGCACAAAAATTGATTTTGTACGAGGAGCAAATTTGGAGACGCCAGAAGAATTCATATATAATACGTAATGGTAACACAGAGATTTCGAAATCTGATTTTAAAATGGGAAACATGCCCAGTAGCGGACCTCGACTCTGGCTATAATTTATTTCTGATGAAATCCACATTAAAACTAAACAAACTGCAGGGTGTTGGAAAATTAATGGGACCTGAAAAGTTGAAAGAATTAGAGTCTGTTGAGTGTTTCAAAGGGAATAGTAGGCAATGAGTGAATGAAAAATGGGACAAGAATTGTACTGAAAACGAAAGGGCAATTTTGAGACATCAAAATCTGAAGGCAGCAAATAAGAAAACAATAAAAAAATCAAGGCCCAGTAGTAACCCTTAGGTAACACAGGAGATACTGAATTTAACTGGCAAAAGAAAAAAAAGGTATATAAAAATTAGATAAACGAATCAGTGAAAAAGATTACTGGTGTCTAGGAAACGAGCTGGAAAGTAATAGAAAAATTCCAAATCATGAATGTGTAGTGAAGAAAAACAATCGTTTAAGCATTCACTAATACGGGAAAGATTGATGCCGCACAAAGAAAAACCATGTAAACCTTTTGAGTAAGAGAAGCGAGTGTATGGATATTAAGGGCGCTGGTACTAAGCAAACAAGGAAGCCCGAAAGGCGGACGAATTTCATAAAAGGACTATACAAAGGAAACAGTCTTGAAAACAATATAGGGGAAAGGAAAGAGGAGGTAGATGAAGATAAGGTGGGAGATATACTGCTGCAAAAAGAACTTGAATGACCTAAACGGAAACAAGGCCCCAGGATAAGGCCAGATTCCATCAAAGTCATCGAGATCCTGTATACATAGTTCACCTGTATCTCTAGCGAAATTCGCCCTGCCGTTTTGTTTTCTCGCAGCTCTACTTTTATGGCGTTACATTTCCTGAAGTTTGTGTCATACGATGATATAATTTTATTGGTACATTCAGCGGTATGTGTGGATACTGTCTGTGAAACGTGATGTGAATAAAGTTAGCAGCAGCAATAAATCAATTTAAACGTCTTGCGTGATGCTGCAGTCCTCACGCATCTCAGTATTTAAGATTTCGTATCTCCTGTACTGTGCATCGTACTGTGATATCACTTTCCTGGTACATTCGTTGGTATTTGTGAATACTGTCTGCAAAAAGTATCGCGAATACAGTCATTAGTAGAGAAGTAATAAATTATTATAATGTCTGACACTGTAGTTTTACTGCATGGACAGCGAAAATGTAATAAGCGATAATTTTATTTTCCTTTAATTATTTTGTGTAGGTTGACAGCGAGAAGAAATTTCTTAAGGTTTGAAATTACGTTTAATGTTTGTTGCAGTCACTAAGTGCTCTCATTCTCAGATACAGGATGAATAAAATCTTGGTATTCGCCAGTAGTTGGCTATACTAAATTTTTACCTCCATTCCTCATACCTTTGAGAGGTAGGTCGTTCTTATCCTTCGATACGCTAAGTGATATGTGAGTATCGAGTTTGGTTGAAATGTCACCTACCACAGTTGGGCTACTGCGATAGTTCAATAACGTGTAAGTAGCCGAAGTGACGTCCAATCGAAAGACTTGCACCAAAAAACTGAGGATCATGAAATTACTACTATTACGACGCAAAGAAGCGATCCTAATACAGAGTTCTGGACAACACACAGTTTAGAAGAAGATGTGGAACGTCTCAAATAAACATTTTTATAGTATGTATAGGTTTTAAGTATCACTGCTCCGTAGCGCATGTACTTCGCATGCAGCAAATTCACATGTAAAAAGAATGTCGAAGGATGGCTGGCAGCATATCAATACAACAAGAAAAATAAATTTATAAATAACGGATAAAATATTCCTGCAATGAAGGCAACGACATTCCCGTGATAAAAGCCATCAACGTCTGTTTTAAAACGTGTGGTGTGTCGCTAACAGCGTTTCTTCCTGTACTCCCCGCAAACAAATCACCCTGGAAATAAAGGACAAAGAATACACGAAATCGGGTCCTCTGCATGGCCGTCAGATGCGCTACTTTTCAGCTGCGGAGGACGCCAAATAGGGAAGTACGTGCCGTGCGGGATTAGCCGAGTGGTCTGAGGCGCTGCAGTCATGGACTGTGCGGCTGGTCCCGACGGAGGTTCGAGTCCTCCCTCGGGTATGGGTGTGTGTGTTTGTCCTTAGGATAATTTAGGTTAAGTAGTGTGTAAGCTTAGGGACTGATGACCTTAGCAGTTTAGTCCCATCGGATTTCACACACATCTGAACATATTTGAAAGTACGTGAAGTAAAAATGTTTCGGGGCATCATTGGTTCTGACTGAGAACAGTTTTAAAAATCGTAAAGTTTGTTGCGTTCACCTACTTCAGGTGAATGTGATTACGTACCTTCTGCAAAAGGCTTACCGTTCACTTTTAATCCTCACAATTTACCCCTTCAGCAACGGTAATTGTATTACCACTGGAAGAAATCTGAAGTCACCAAGAAAGGAATTTAGAGTCACCGAGTGTCACAGACTCGAGAGTTAGTTCACCGGAACATGATTTTTTATACGTATAAATGAAAAGCGCATTATTGTGTATGTTCTAAAAATGGTTCAAATGACTCTGAGCACTATGGGACTTAACATCTGTGGTCATCAGCCCCTAGAACTTAGAACTACTTAAACCTAACTAACCTAAGGACATCAAACACATCCATACCCGAGGCAGGATTCGAACCTGCGACCATAGTGGTCACGCGGTTCCAAACTGAAGCGCCTAGAACCGCACGGCCACACCGGCCGGTGTGTATGTTCTATAGCGTTTTCTAATGAGGAGTAGAGCTTACACAAAACTGCTCTTTTCATTTTATACTAAGAAACCGTTGTAATAAAAAGTGACAGAAGAATCATTTCCCGTAATTTGCTTCATGTACTGATGACCCGATTTGTTACTCTTATTCTTGAATCATAACAAAAAAACGCTTTATAGAAATGCTCTACAGTTAAAGAAATTAATTTATACTAGATATCATTCCTTATGGGCTGGTGGTAACGGGCAGCATGGAAGCCAAGAAGTCCCGGTTTCGAGTCCCTAACCTTCAACTCTCATTGATGTGAAGATTCATCAGGAAAGACACGTGCTCAGAATTTTGCGTGGAACAGTATGTCCCCTACCCCGGTTGGATTACTGCGATAGTTCAAAGACGTGTAAGTAGCCGAAGTGACGTCCAATTGAAAGACTTGCACCAAAACACTGAGGATTATGAAATTACTACTATTACGACGCAAAGAAGCGGTCCTAATACAGAGTTACAGTACCCAGTCCAGTTCATTCCTTAAATCTGCTAGAATTCTGCTTGTATCATTGAAAAAAAAATATTTTTTGTCAACTGCTTCAGTTACAGACAAGTCGTAAATAGCAACCAGCGAAGGAAGCAGCCCTAATTTGGTACTCTATGGAGTGCCATATGCTGCAGTAACCCAGTAAGCTCACGCCCAGTTAAGTAAGGCACTAATGCAGTCGCCCGCACTTTATATTCCGGCAAGACTGAAACCAAATTGGACGCCTTACCACTAGTTACACGATGTTCTGATATATTTGAACAGTACACCGAGACAAAAATATAATTAAATGAAGGCGGTTTGTTGAAATGCTCTCATGCAAGCGATCTCCAATACAGTGAGCAAATCAGAGTTACATACAGTTACTTATTTTTATAAGAGACAAAAGCAATTTTTTGTGCAAAATGTATCCTAATAGATATTTTAGTAACTATATTGTACGCAGGCTGCGTTTCACATGAGGCAGACTTTACGACATCACCCGAGCCACACATTCCTTGCTTGTGAGCCACCGGCACAGGAAGAACAAATTAAGGAAATTAAGGCTCATAAGTATTCGTTTCACTGACACTCACGGCCATGAGCAACATTAAGTTAGGCGTAGTCATAAGACAACTGTCGTAATGGCTTGTATGTATGATCAAGAAATGTAGAAGTTAGTGTAAACAAACGTGGAAAATCCTCTTTGATGTAATAAATATTTTGTGGTGTATTCAAGCAGAACACTGCTTCTTTTAAATATCATAACCTTACTTATTCACTAGACAAATGGCATGAAACAGGGAACTGGAATTATTTTCTTCAATTAAAAGATGGTTTGTTGTCCTATAAAATCTCGTCTGCCATGAAGTGGGCCATTTATAAACGCTGCGGTAGAATGACGTGTTACGAATATATTTGTATTATCTGAGTACTGCAGGTACGTAATTATTCCAATCTTTTATCAATCCCTCTCCTCCTTTCCCCTCATTCTGACCATTCCTCCTCCCCCATCTACCCGTTCACCACCTCCACTCCCGTTTCGCTGTTCCTCTCCTCCTCCCCCCTTCTCTGTCCATCTCTTCCTCTTTCGTTTCTCTGTTTGTAGCCCCTCCTCTTTTCACTATCCTTCTCCTCCTACTCCCCTCTCCCTGGCTATCTCTTCCTCCCCTGTTGCCGTCCATCTCCTCTTTTCTTTCTCTGTCCACCTCCCTTTCACCCGTCTCTCCGTCCTCCTCTCTCTTTCCATCCACTCCTTCCCCCTCCCTGTGTCAATCGTCTCCTTCTCTCGAGCTGTCTATCCATCTCCTCCTCCCCCTTCGCTCTCACGTTATCACGCTTATCCTAAAAAGAGGCTGGTGGTTCTCACCCTCACAGTATTTCTTTGCAGATCATAACTAATGTCTACAAAATTTGGCTGAAATCCTCCCAGGGGTTCAAAATGAGCTTTTTACCTGTGTCTTTGCCCGTGTTCGCACATATTCAATATATTTTACATATACAAACCAATTTCACACGTATTTGTAGACATATTTCACCAGTATCCCTAGAGAATTTCGGCTTGCAGCTCCATCTTCACGCAGCTCTATGCTTGCGACGTCATATTTTTTAAGCTACATGTCTTACAGTGATACAATTTTGCAGGTATATCCAATGGTATATGTGGCTACCGTCTGCGAAATGTGTTGCAAATTGAGCTAGTAGCAACGAAGTAATAAATTTAAAGGTCTTTCACGATGCGGCAGTTTTTCACGCATCTCAGTGTTTATGACGTCATTTCTCTTGAACTATGTGTCGTAAGGTAACATGTTTTTCTAGTTACATTTAGCCGCATATTTGGATACTATCTGAGAAATGTGTTTCGAATAGAGTCAGTGGTCAAGAGGTAATAAATTAATACGCCATATATGATGCGACACTTCTCCGCGCGTATCGGTATTTGACGTTATAGCACATGAACTATATGTTGTCCTGTCATGTTTTTCTAAAGGTACATTCAGCGGCATATGTTAATAATGTCTGAGAAAATTGTTGCGAATACGATTAGTAGGAACGAAGTAAATCTAAAAATCTAGCATGATGTGGCAGTTTTTCAAGCATCTCAATGTTTGTGACGTCATATCTCTTGAACCAGTTGCAGTAAAGTGAAATAAATTTTCTGGTACATTTAGTCGTCTATGGCAATACTTTCTGCACAATGTGTCACGAATACGGTTAGCAGTAAAGAAGAAATAAATCAAAATGTCATTCTTCATTCGGTAGTTTTACTATATGAACAGTGAAAATGTATTAAGCTGCCAACTTTTCTCCTTTCACTATTTTGTGGAGGGTATGAGCAAGTGAAGTATTTTACACATTTGAAATCATGCCTCAAGATCTTTGCAAGTCACTAAGTGCTCTTATGCTTTAATACTGGGTGAGTAAATTATGAGCATCGCTCGTTGTGAGCTACACTGCTTTATCGCCACTACCACCAACTCTTCGATAGATGGGTCGTTCTTACCCTACAACGTTTCTTCCCAGACAGTAAGTAATATGTGTATGTAGTTTGGTTGAAGTCGCTCGAGTGGTTTAGGAGGAGATTTGGAACATTCATCCATTAATACGTACATCCATTTTTAAAATATGTATGGATATCATACAAATATGAGTATCAAAATGGCTCTGAGCTCTATGGGACTCAACATCTGAGGTCAACAGTCCCCTAAAACGTAGAGCTACTTAAACTAACCTAAGGACATCACACACATCCATGCCCGAGGAAGGATTCGAACCTGCGACCGTAGCGGTCGCACGGTTCCAGACTGAAGCACCTAGAACCGCTCGGCCTATTTGAGTATCCATAGTATAGTATGTTAATAACACACTTAGTAAAATCTGCTGTGCCAGTCAAAGTACCCGGATCTCATTGTGCAAGTTGTGAGGAAGGAGGAGGGAAAGGCGTAACAACCTCGTAAATAAAGCAGGTCTCACCTGGCCCAGTTGACAGCACCCTGTGTCGGCCGCATGTCAGGACTGCAGTGAAGACTTCAATGGCTGTGAAGGCGGAAAGACTGGATCATGGAACGGCGTACCTTGCGGATGAAGTAACACGAAAAACAATCCACAATTATTTGACTTCCAACAAGCGGCAGAGTGGACTGCGTCTGTTTACCATAGGTGCGACTGCAAATATATTCCTTAGAGCGAACAATCCTGAGTAATATTTTTAGTCGATTTGTTCCTCTACCTTCACAAGTAATCAACAATGGATATGCACTTCGTAAGAGACTTTCCCATAGGCAGCACCCAGTGTCCCATTTCTAAGGAAATGGAAAGTAGGCTGATATGAAGTCTTCACGGGTTGTCAGCTGAGTAGCGTCGTCGTCTCGTAGCAACGATTCGGTGGAATGCGTCTCCATCATCTTCAGGTGAAGTGTCGGGATATCTTCGGTGTGGGCTGATATCTCTGCTGCACCGCTCTCCGCTTCCCGCCGCCGGCCAATCACGCACCCGCAGAGTCGCCCGATGCGCGTGGAGCGGCCGGTGGTGGTAGAGTGGGGGACGCGACCGCGGGGTTCGTGTCCCGGCGTCCGTCTCTGTCTGCTCCGTCCGCGGCCCTTGGTGGAACGGAACGTTCTTCTCTGATTTTCCTGATTGCAGGCTCCCAGGCTGTGCTCAGATGGTAGCCACTGTCGCAGTTGATTAGATAGTCATGTAGCCGTATTTCTATGGACTCTGCGATTACTGAGTCCCACAATCCGTTTGTACTGCATATTTTCTTTGTGCCCTCGAAATCGAAGGTGTGCTTCTCGTCAATACTATGTTCCGCCACAGCAGACATGTTGGTCTGACCCAAGCGTACATGCCTGATGTGTTCATTGCGGCGCTGTGAGGTGCAAAGCTGCGTCTGTCCCATATATTGCATCCGTTATTCGCATCCGATTTTGAACACACCAGGTGTCGTCAGACCTAGGGGATCCTTGGTTGAACCGAGAATATCTTCGATTTTTCCCGCTGCGCGGAAAACGGTCTTCACTTTATGCTTCTTGAGAATTCTCGCGATGTTGGCCGTTGGAGGACCCGCGTATGGCAAGAACACACAGCCCATTGCTTCGTCTTCATCCGGTCTCTCTTCTCTCTGCTTGTGGTCGGTCCTCAGAGCTCTCCTTATTCCTGCGTTTTTGCCATACCTGCTTTCTTTGGGATTCGAGTTACTATATTCCTCTTGAGGTACTTCGCCTGTCTCATACATGTTGCTCACCAGATGTAAGAGTTTTGTTATGGCTGGCTCTCCCAGTGCTATCAGTAGCTCTAACGGAATTTTGTCTACTCCCAGCCGTGTTTCAACTTAGGTACTTCGCCTGTTTCATACATGTTGCTCACCAGATGTAAGAGTTTTGTCATGGCTAGCTCTCCCAGTGCTATCAGTAGCTCTAACGGAATGTTGTCTAATCCCAGCCGTGTTTCAACTTAGGTCTTTCAGTACTCTGTCAAACTCTTGACACAATATCGTATCTCCCATTTCATCTTCATCTACATCGTCTTCCATTTCCATAGTATTGCCTCAAGTACATCGCCCTTGCATAACCCCTCTGCATACTCCCTCCACATTTCTGATTTCCCTTCTTTCTTAGAACTGGTTTTCCATGTGAGCTCTTGATATACTCTCCTGGAAATGGAAAAAAGAACACATTGACACCGGTGTGTCAGACCCACCATACTTGCTCCGGACACTGCGAGAGGGCTGTACAAGCAATGATCACACGCACGGCACAGCGGACACACCAGGAACCGCGGTGTTGGCCGTCGAATGGCGCTAGCTGCGCAGCATTTGTGCACCGCCGCCGTCAGTGTCAGCCAGTTTGCCGTGGCATACGGAGCTCCATCGCAGTCTTTAACACTGGTAGCATGCCGCGACAGCGTGGACGTGAACCGTATGTGCAGTTGACGGACTTTGAGCGAGGGCGTATAGTGGGCATGCGGGAGGCCGGGTGGACGTACCGCCGAATTGCTCAACACGTGGGGCGTGAGGTCTCCACAGTACATCCATGTTGTCGCCAGTGGTCGGCGGAAGGTGCACGTGCCCGTCGACCTGGGACCGGACCGCAGCGACGCACGGATGCACGCCAAGACCGGAGGATCCTGCGCAGTGCCGTAGGGGACCGCACCGCCACTTCCCAGCAAATTAGGGACACTGTTGCTCCTGGGGTATCGGCGAGGACCATTCGCAACCGTCTCCATGAAGCTGGGCTACGGTCCCGCACACCGTTAGGCCGTCTTCCGCTCACGCCCCAACATCGTGCAGCCCGCCTCCAGTGGTGTCGCGACAGGCGTGAATGGAGGGACGAATGGAGACGTGTCGTCTTCAGCGATGAGAGTCGCTTCTGCCTTGGTGCCAATGATGGTCGTATGCGTGTTTGGCGCCGTGCAGGTGAGCGCCACAATCAAGACTGCATATGACCGAGGCACACAGGGCCAATACCCGGCATCATGGTGTGGGGAGCGATCTCCTACACTGGCCGTACACCACTGGTGATCGTCGTGGGGCACTGAATAGTGCACGGTACATCCAAACCGTCATCGAACCCATCGTTCTACCATTCCTAGACCGGCAAGGGAACTTGCTGTTCCAACAGGACAATGCACGTCCGCATGTATCCCGTGCCACCCAACGTGCTCTAGAAGGTGTAAGTCAACTACCCTGGCCAGCAAGATCTCCGGATCTGTCCCCCATTGAGCATGTTTGGGACTGGATGAAGCGTCGTCTCACGCGGTCTGCACGTCCAGCACGAACGCTGGCCCAACTGAGGCGCCAGGTGGAAATGGCATGGCAAGCCGTTCCACAGGACTACATCCAGCATCTCTACGATCGTCTCCATGGGAGAATAGCAGCCTGCATTGCTGCGAAAGGTGGATATACACTGTACTAGTGCCGACATTGTGCATGCTCTGTTGCCTGTGTCTATGTGCCTGTGGTTCTGTCAGTGTGATCATGTGATGTATCTGACCCCAGGAATGTGTCAATAAAGTTTCCCCTTCCTGGGACAATGAATTCACGGTGTTCTTATTTCAATTTCCAGGAGTGTACATACAGGACGTTCTCTTTCCTCCAAAGTACTCTTTTAATTTTCCTCTAGGTAGTATACAGGGTGTTACACAAAGGTACAGCCAAACTTTCAGGAAACATTCCTCACACACAAAGAAAGATAATATGTTATATGGACATGTGTCCGGAAAAGCTTACTTTCCATGTTAGAGCTCATTTTATTACTTCTCTTCAAATCACATTTATCATGGAATGGAAACACACAGCAACAGAACGTACCAGCGTGACTTCAAACACTTTCTTACAGGAAATGTTCAAAATGTCCTCCGTTAGCGAGGATACATGCATCCACCCTCCGTCGCATGAAATACCTGATGCGCTGATGCAACCCTGGAGAATGGCGTCTTGTATCACAGCCGTCCGCAATACGAGCACGAAGAGTCTCTACATTTGGTACCGGTGTTGCGTAGACAAGAGCTTTCGAATGCCCCCTTAAATGAAAGTCAAGAGGGTTGAGGTCAGGAGAGCGTGGAGGCCATGGAATTGGTCCGCCTCTACCAATCCATCGGTCACCGAATCTGTTGTTGAGAAGCGTACGAACACTTCGACTGAAATGTGCAGGAGCTCCGTCGTGCATGAGCCACATGTTGTGTCGTACTTGTAAAGGCACATGTTCTAGCAGCACAGGTAAAGTATCCCGTATGAAATCATGATAACGTGCTCCATTGAGCGTAGGTGGAAGAACCTGGGCCCAATCAAGACATCACCAACAATGCCTGCCCAAACGTTCACAGAAAATCTGGTTGATGACGTGATTGCACAATTGCGTGCGGGTTCTCGTCAGCCTACACATGTTGATTGTGAAAATTCACAATTTGATCACGTTGGAATGAAGCCTTATCCGTAAAGAGAACATTTGCACTGAAATGAGGATTGACACATGAAGAGTACCCGTGGAGGCCAATCAGCTGCTGATAGTGGCTGCACACGCTGTACATGGTATGGAAACAACTGGTTCTCCCGTAGCACTCTTCATACAGTGACGTGGTCAACGTTACCTTGTGCAGCACCAACTTCTCTGACGCTGACATTAGGGTTATCGTCAACTGCACGAAGAATTGCCTCGTCCACTGCAGGTGTCCTCGTCGTTCTAGGTCTTGCCCAGTCGCGAGTCATAGGCTGGAATGTTCTGTGCTCCCTAAGACGCCGATCAATTGCTTCGACCGTCTTCCTGTAGGGACACCTTCGTTCTGGAAATCTGTCTCGATACAAACGTACCGCGTCACGGCTATTGCCCCGTGCTAATCCATATATCAAATAGGCATCTGCCAACTCCGCATTTGTAAACATTGCACTGACTGCAAAACCACTTTCGTCATGAACACTAACCTGTTGATGCTACGTACTGTAGAGCAATGAGTCGCATGTCAACACTAGCACCGAAGTCAACATTACCTTCCTTCAACTGGGCCAACTGGCTGTGAATCGAGGAAGTGCAGTACATACTGACGAAACTAAAATGAGCTCTAACATGGAAATTAAGCATTTCCGGACACATGTCCACATAACATCTTTTCTTTATTTGTGTGTGAGGAATGTTTCCTGAAAGTTTGGCCGTACCTTTTTGTAACACCCTGTATATCTTAGGCCTAATACTATGTGCCTCTACATACATACATTTGTCCTGTAGCGATCCCGGCTTAGCCATTTTGCACTTGCTATCGATCTCGTTTTTGAGACATTTGTACTCCTTTTTGCCTGTTTCATTTATTGCATTTTTATATTTTCTCCTTTGATGAATTAAATTCAATATCTCTTCTGATACCCAAGGATTTCTACTGTCCCTCGTCTTTCTACCTACTTGATCCTCTGCTGTCTTGACTATTTTATCTCTCAAAGCTACCCGTCCTTCTTCTACTGTATTCCTTTCCCCCGTCCCCTAATTCTTTCTCTGAACTCTCTACAACCTCTGGTTGTTTCAATTTATCCAGGTCCCAACACCTTACATTCCCACCTTTTTCCAGTTTCTTCAGTTTTAATCTACAGGTCATAACCAACAGATTGTCGTGAGAGTCCACATGTGCCCCTGGAAGTATCTTACAATTTCAAACCAGGTTCCTAAATCTCTGTATTATCATTATGTAACCTATCTGAACCCTTCCAGTGTCTCCAGGCATCTTCCACGTTTATAATCTTCTTTCATGATTCTTAAGCCAAGTGTTAGCTCTAATTAAGTAATGCTCTGTACAAAATTCGACCACGCGTCTTCCTCTTTCTTTCCTTGCCCCATTCCATATTCACCCACTACTTTTCCAAATCTTCCTTTTCCTACTATCGAATTCCAGTCCCCCATGGCTATTAAATTTTCGTCTCCCTTCAGAATCTGAATAATTTCCTTTATCTCATCGTTCATTTTTTCAGTCTCTTCGTCATCTGCGGAGCTAGTTGGCATATAAACTTGTACTACTGTAGTAGGCGTGGGCTTCGTGTCTATCTTGGCTACGATAATGCGTACACTGTGCTGTTCGTAGTAGCTTACCCGCGTTCCTACTTTTGTATGCATTATTAAACTTACTCCTGTATTTTCCCCATTTGATTTTGTATTTATAACCGTGTATTCACCTCACCAGAAGTCGTGTTCTTCCTGCCACCGAACTTCACTAATTCCCACTATATCTAACTTTAACTTATCCATTTTCCTTTTTAAATTTACTGAACTACCTGCCTGATTAAGGGATCTAACATTCCACGCTCCCATCCGTAGAACGCGAGTTTTCTTTCTCCCTATAACGACGTCCTCCTGAGTAGTCTTCGCCCAGAGATCCGATTGGGGGACTATTTTACCTCCGAAATATTTTACCCGAGAGGACACCATCATCATTTAACCATACAGTAAAGCTGCATGCCCTTCGGAGAAATTATGTAGTTTCCCATTGCTCTCAGCCGTTCGCAGTACCATCACAGCAAGACCGTTTCGGCTAATGTTACAAGGCCAGATCAGTCAATCATCCAGACTGGTGCCCATGCAACTACTGAAAAGGATGCTGTCCATTTTCAGGAACCACACGTTTGTCTGGTCTCTCAACACATAACCCCCCCCCCCTTTTGTGTTTGCACCTGAGGTAATGCTATCTGTATCGCTGAGGCACGCAAGCCTCCCCACCAACGGCAAGGTCCTTGGTTCATGGAGGGGAATAATCTTTCTAAATGGAAAAAATATAATGATAACAACACTGCAAGAAACATGATTTACTGATGAACACATTCCATTCAGAAGTATTAATAATAGGTATGGGTAATTTAGGAAAAAGTGTTATGAAGAATGTGCACCAATTTGGAACAGGTTTCAGTATAAACAAAAACAAATTAAACTCAATAACAAAGTTTAAAACAACCCTTGAAAGACTTTCCACACTAACATTCAAATCACCAAGCAAAGTTTACAGTGTTTTAAATACAAATTCAACATCAGAAGAGAAAACAGAACACATAAAGAACAATACCGAATATTTTTGGCAAAATATGCCAAACACCATGTATCACATTCCATCGGAAAGCATTACTTGGAGATTTTAATGCACAAATTAGCAAAGAGCGCCAACACAGATCAATAGTAGGAAAATACCCTGCACATAAAATAACGAACACAAATGGAGGATGCTCTTAAGTCTGGCAGACAGCAAAACATGGTACTAAAATCTACTTCTTCAGAAAACTTCCTAGAAAACACACTACATGGGAATCACCAAATCCGATTTTCGGTGAAAAACAACTCGATCACATTGCCATAAGTAGACACTCTGCAGTGGAGGTACTCAGCGTAAAAGTTGCCAAGAGCTCATGTTCGGACAGACCACACCTATCATTAATTTCTTGGTTAGAACAATATTTAGGAAAAAGAACCAATTAAAACCCAGAATGTTTGACATACAGGAATTATCCCGAGGAGACGATTACAAAATGTAGTTCGAAGGATAATAATACCTACGTTTTGGGAACTACTTCTAAAAGACATTACTGACACTCCAGAGGAAACGATTCCTCTTCAAAAGAAATGGAAATATGCTTGGTGAAATGATGACTCTGAAGCGACAACAAGCTTGGATGATTTAGAATGAAAATAAAGCTTGGAACATCTAGAGTGAAAATAAAACTGATAGTTTTGTAGAAGGAAACTTGCGTCAAAAGGTTCCAAAAAGGTCAGAGTAAAACTTATAAAGGATCAACTAACGTCAGCTGAGACACATTTTAAGCAGAATGACACAAAGAACTTTTATTAAACATCAAATAATAGTGTAAAGAAATACACGTAACCAAGTTTACAGTTTAGAGATCCAAAAACACAGAAGACTGCGTATAATAACAGTGAGAACTGTAGAATAATTGCGGACAGTGTCAAAGAACTACACTACCGCTAACCAGCAAAACATTAAGTTCCTTTTTATAACGCAGTCCAAATACAACCAGACTTAACGCCACCAACAATAGAGGAAATCAGAAAAATTATAAAACCACTTGAGATAACAAAGCATCAGGAGAAGACAGTGTAGTTGCTGAATTGTGGAAACAATCTAGTGACAACGTTATTCTATGTCTAACAGATGTCGTTAATGAAATTTGGACAAAAAGCAGCTACAGTCTGTCGACATAACGGTTTTCTGGGAATGGTACCGCCTCACATCGTATAAAACTCCTGCAGGAGAAAACCAACGTTTCGGCCACGGTTGCAGCGGCCGTCTTCTGGGTCTACTGGTGCGTTCTAGCTATGCAGTGTCCCTTACAAGTTGTAATTACTGTTCACTGTGGATGCCATTAAGTCATAATTTTGGAAAGATAGTTCATGTCATTGGTCACTTAAATAAGGAGAGTGAACTTTATTTTAATAGGTTACTTCTGTGGAAGGAGAGCTTAAATTCTGTTGTCTATTGGCTCCTGTATTATGTGCCATGATTGGTGGTCACAGTCGAATGAGAAGTTGGCTCCTGTTTACCAAAAAAATTTGGAAATTTGTGGCAAGGTCTTATGGGACGAAACTGTTGAGGTCATCGGTCCCTAAGTTACACACAACTTAATCTTGCTTAAACTAACTTACGCTAAGGACGACACACACACCCATGCGCGAGGGAGGACTCAAACCTCCAACGGTGGGAGGCGCGTGGACCGTACAAGGCGCCTCAGACCACACGGCTACCCCGCGTGGCCTTCTTTACCAAATGTTGGACGTCGGCTGCGCGGCGGCAATTACTCACCGACAGTGATCGCGCCTCGTGTTGACATTGCGGTCTGTTGGGCTCTGATTGCTGTCAGCCAAGATGGGGCAAGCTGGAGTACATCTTCTCTATTCATGTTCTTAGGGTGTTCAAGTATTTCGATGGTCTCTCTGATTCTGCGTTTCTCTTGGCCAACACACAGGTTCGATTAATTTTACTTCTTTTCCGCAATCTTGCTGATGTTCCGTCACTGCAGATTTGTTGTGTTGCCATAGACAAATATAGCCCTCGTGTTCCAGAATGCGCGTTGCTATTGGCCTGCCTGCCTCATCGATGCATGCCTCTCTATATTTGCACTCCACCTTGTACACGCCTGCAGTGGGTAATGCACCTTCTCCTTAGTAAAGCCTAGCACGTCCTGGATCCTGCAACCACTATAGAAGACAGGCTGCACCCCAACCCGGAGAAAGTGTTTGCCTGTTCGGCCACTGAAATTTTTCACATAAGGTAAACGCACTGGTGGCTGCAGTTTTTCTATTTCTTACTTATCTTGTTTACTTGTATTCGTCAACAAGGCTGTGTGGATCGACTTATGACTCAATTGATATAAATGCAGTAATCAGGATTATAAAGGTGTTCAGACTCGACAAAAGAACAACAGAAATAATTAAAGGTAATTCATCAAACACGACATCAAAAGCCAAATTTATAAGGGAAAAGTCAAAAGCTTTTCAAATGAAATCAGGAGTAAGTCAGCGAGATGGTTTATCACCACTGCTTTTTAATTGCGCATTAGAGAAGGCAGAGACAGAACGGAGAAAATCCGTCAATACTAATGGTATTCAACTGGGAAGAAACACAAATTAAATCACCATTGATTTTCTAGCTTAATTACTGACTTACTGGATAGTCCCATAGAACAAACCACAGGAATACAGAAACAAGCAGACAAAATAGGACTAAAAATTTCATTTGGGAAAACACATTTCATGACAAATATCAATGATGCCTTTCCAAATATTCAAATTCATAACAACACAATATCTAAAACGAACTGTTTTAAGTACCTAGGAGAATGGATAACAAGCAACACAAAGGAAAACATAGCTGTAGAAACTAGAGCACATAAAACGGAAAGAGTATTCCAAAGGACAATAGGACATGTATAACTAAAAAACTTTGTCCTGGAACACAAAACTAAGACACTATCAAACAGTGGTAAGGCCTGAAGGACTGAAGCAGAACACTTAGACTAACAAGATTTGGGGATCTTGAAATGCTCAAAAAAGTTAAAAGAATAATTCCAAGGAAAGTAATGGGACGTAGAAGTAAAAGTAATGTTGAATACAAATTAAAATCAAACAGAGAGTTCTATTTGAAAATATAAATGTTAATTGATATAACGAGGGTTAGCAGACTATAGTTTGTGGGCGCTTATACCAAATGGATAGTAACGGACTAACCAAGGAGATTTTCAACTTACTAAACAACTACAAATGCAGACTCATATGTTCCACCGAAATTAACAAAGACAAGAAAAGCACTGGAATTAGAATGGACATAACAGGTAACAGAATACTTTTTTTAGAGAAGCAACGCAAAAGGTATGATTTCAGAAAAGAAAAAGGTCGGCAAAAAGAAGAAAGTGGACCCAGGAAGAAAAGGAACGACCCTCTCGAAGGATAGAGAAAGTCTGGAAGCAACGAAAACTTAACAGAAAGAAGCAGAATAAAGGTTAATCTATCGTACGCTGCAAAAGGATTATTCAGATAAATAACTAGATAAACGTAATTCATGACGTCATGTCTTTTCTTCTGGCGTTATGCTGTCAATGGCCGTTTCCTGTGATTTTCAACAGCCTTTTCCTCCACATTCTTCGGTAATATTTATCTTGAGATACTGAAATGATAATTTTTTCGAAAAGTACTTTGGAGTACAGATAATAAGGAACTGAAAGCAGCGTCAACAGAAAAGCAGAAGACATAAAACTAAATGTCGATAATAACGTGCCGATAGTAAAGGAATTTATGGACCGAAGAGTGAAATGTGATACCTCGAACCACGGATTAATACCAGTTGACTGTCGTATGTTACAGTTTTTCAAGTTTGTTGAGACAGGAGAATGCCAAAGATGAGACGAGGTGATGGGATAAACAACGAGTTTATACTGAATCAACTTGGGGGAAATAAGTGACTGGCACAACTCGACTAAAATAAGGGATTGGTTGATAAGAAACATTCTGAAGCAACTATGGACATTCAGTTTTGGAGTGGAGGGAATCATGAACGGTAAAAATTTTTGAGAGAGATGTAGGCTTCAATACAGCAGATTCAAATGGATTAAGGTGCAACAGTTATCCAGAGATAAAGAAACTTGCACATGTTACACTAACGTGGAGAGCTGCTTCGAAACTGTCGACCATAACACGAAACTTGTGAACTTTATTTCCCATATTCCTTTTTATTGGACCAGTAACTTTATTAGGCACATAAAAGTTAAACCATAAATATCTGCCACCAGATGGTTTTCCGTTTTCCTGCAATTGTATCTGGAAATTACTGCGAACATCGTTCTGCCTTTTCTAACGAGACAAAGTGACTAAATAATGGTTTTGCTATGACGGAATATATAGACCACACTTAAGTTACCAGTAGCTTTTGTTAATACAATTTCAGTGTACCACTGTTACAGCATACGGTTACACACTTCATGAACATGCTCACCGCACACAACACATCTCATATGATTCAGATATAAAACCAAATGCAAGAAAAATAATTTCTGAGCTGTATCCTGTTTTAAGAAGAAAACAAAATTCATAGTGACTGAACCGAGGGCCGTATTGATAAAGGATATACTTGCTATCGACAAAAGTATTATGAAGTCTTCCGTCAACATTTTTTCCTACTAGGATGAGAAAACGTACTCCACAGTGTAGGCCACACTCTCTGAACACGCGTAATATTACGTGACACTGGATCACTAGGAACTCTATTATATTGTTTATGTTTCAAAAATGGAAAATAAATGGAGAAAAGATACTTAATATAAATGTGTCAGAACCGCGTACGAGGAGGGGCTGATGTGGAGGTGGTGGATTGTCTAAGGATTTACCCAGAGAAGGAATGTGTCAGTGCTTTGCGGAATGTCTGGAAGTACGCCGGCCGAGATGGACTCGACGCGCGTAAAATCTGAAGAGCTGAAATGGCGCTCAAGTTATAAACGTAGTTTAACGGTGTCAACAGTCCAGAGATAGCGCAACCGCGCCGAGGTAAGCAGTTAAGCGTGAATTATTTTCCGTAATGAACGTCAGTCCAAAGTGCCGCGCATTTCTCACGCAGATTCCACGCAGGTTGCAGTAAAGTTCACAGGCCGCAGTAAAACACTATCAGCTTGCATTATGCAAGCCACAAACAGTAACACTCGGTGCTTCGCAGGTTAACGTAGTAATTTTGTTTACCAGCAGACGCGCGCGTCAAGTAAATGTGGTTTGCGCTTTTCGCCTCGCGGGCTACAGTGTGGCGAACGCAATACTAAGCAAGCGTCGAAAACGACGCTTTCGTTTAATGTGTTGGAATTACGCATCGTGGAAGCGGGTGATTCTCTGAGTCGGTTAATTGCTGCAAGAACTCATGTGCAGACGTGCGACGTAGATGCAAAGTGCTTCATGATGTATATGACTTTCATCTGAAACTACCTGGCAGATTAAAACTGTGTGCCCGACCAAGACTCGAACTCGGGACCTTTGCCTTTCGCGGGCAAGTGCTCTACCATCTGAGCTACCGAAGCACGACTCACGCCCGGTCCTCACAGCTTTACTTCTGCTAGTATCTCGTCTCCTACCTTCCAAACTTTACAGAAGCTCTTCTGCGAACCTTGCAGAACTAGTACTCCTGAAAGAAAGGATACTGGGGACACATGGCTTAGCCACAGCCTGCGGGATGTTTCCAGAATGAGATTTTCACTCTGCAGCGGAGTGTGCGCTGATATGAAACTTCCTGGCAGATTAAAACTGTGTTCCCGACCGAGACTCGAACTCGGGACCTTTGCCTTTCGCTACTTTCATCTACTACTTTCCTCTGATGTATTATTCAGTGCGGCGGTCGATGAAGTTTTATGAAATGAATTTTGCAAGTTGATCTGCAGTTCATAACAATTATGGCAGTTCAATTAGCGTAAACTGTACCATTATGCGTACTTCTCTGTTACAGTTTTTTGCTTCAAAGTTGTGCTGTGTTACGGACCGGAAGATTATTACATAAACTTTTATTGCACAAATGTATCGAATAAAACGTCATAGGCTCCGTTAGTGGAATTTCTTTGAGGAATGTCTCTTTTGGGTTATAGAAACAACGGAAATTCGGATTCAGGGTTTCTGCAATGAAACAAAATGCCACAGACTCAAAATAAGGGTCCACTTCTTCATCCATGAACTGTTTTACTTCAAAAGATACCTGTATACGAGAATTACGTACTTATAATTCATACACATTACCTACAGATTTTTGCTTTTATGTCACACTCTTTTGAAGTTATTTTGACAATTTTACGAAAAGAATTGGAGAAGCACTGTAAATTACTGACGTATTTAATTTTTCGAAGTCTCAAATGTAAAAATATATAATTTTATTTCTTTTACTTTATGTCTGAAGGATGCATACTTTGCGGAAAAAGCTGTGGTGACAGCTCTATTAATGAATAACTTCAACTTTGATTATACTTTGCTATCCAATGACAAAATTAAAGCAGCTAAATGTTTAGTCATCTGAAAATATACATTTTCATAACATTTAATCTATCCTAATAGTTGAACCCTGGCAAATTATCGGGGCTCTAACTTACACTGAACAAAAAAAAAAAAAAAAAAATTTCCAGTGATTATCATTTACAAAAGCAGTTAAACTAGTGGATCATTATATTTTAAAATATATACTCTACGCTATAGGTTTTAATTGCATCCAATAAATCTTTTTTCATTTTTGTGATTTAAAAATTAGTGAACACAGGCCTGGTTCATTGATAAATACAGAATTTTTATATATTCGAAGGTACTGACTTGTAGACATCTCCCTCACTCAACAGATTTTCTAAAATATTGTTATCATCCTTATCAGTATTTTTAACAGCTTTGTTTACTATCGTTGTATTCCAAAATTTTAGCAACGTGATTTGCATAGAACAATGGATTATTATTTTCATCAATAGTCACAACTGTTAGCACACAGTTGCATGCAAGCTTATTATTAACAGGTTCTAAGGTCGACTCCATTTAAAATTACTTAGATAAATTCGAATGCTATAGAGAGCACATTGCTCAAACTCTTATAGGAATTGGCAGAGTCACTGTTGCGAGTGATGAGTATAGTGGGCAAGGGCACTACAAATGTAGTGTGTGGACATCAAGTTGGAAGTGTTGGTCTCAGGGGGAGTGTGCCAGAGAGACGTCCCTGCAGTCGCAGCATCATCTGTGTCCTCGATGGCTCAGTCGGAAAGAGCATCTGCCATTTAAGCACGAGATCACGGGATCGAGTGTGCGGTCGGGACACACGTTTTCTACTGTTCCCGTTGACATTTATCAACGCCTGTAAGCAGCTAATGGTCTGGATTTCATTGTAATTTCAATATTTGAGGTAGTGATGGAAGGAATTGACGCCATGAATCATGCAGGGCTGTCCATAAATTCGTAAGAGTTACGAGGGGATGGAAATATTTTCTGAACAGCACGTTGCAAGGCATCCCAGACTTGCTCTATAATGTTCATGTCTGGGGAGTTTGGTTACCGCCGGAAGTTTTTAACCCAGAAGAGTGTATTTGGAGCCACTCTGTAGCAATTCTGGACGTGTGGGGCGTCGCATTGTCCTGCTGGAATAACTCAAGTCCGTCGGCATGCTAATTAGACATGAATGGATGTAGGTCATCAGACAGGATGCTTATGTACTTGTCACCTGTCAGAGTCGTATCTAGACGTATCTGGAGAACATATCACTCCAACTGTACACACCCCTCACCATTACAGAGGCTCCACCAGGTTGAACAGTCCCCTGCTGATATGCAGAGATCACGGATTCATGAAGTTGTCTCCATACCCATACACATCCGTCTGCTCGATACAATTTGAAACGAGACTCGTTTGACCAGGCAACATGTTTCCAGTCATCGACAGTCCAGTGTCGGTGTTAACGTTCCCAAGCGAGGCATAAGTCTTGGTGCTGTGCTGTCATCAAGGGTACACGAGGGGTCCTTCGGATATGAAAGCCCATATAAGTGATGTTTCGTTGACTGGTTCGCACGCTGACATTTGTTGATGGCCCAGCATTCATATCTCCAGCAATTTTCGGAAGGATTGTAATTCTGTCACGTTGAACGATTCTCTTCAGTCGTCGTTGGTCCCATTCCTTCAGGATTCATTTCCGGCCGCAGCGATGTCGGAGATTTGATGTTCCACCGGATTCCTGATATTTACGATACACTCGTGAACTGGTTGTGCGGGAAAATTCCCACTTTGTCGCTACCTCGAAGAAGCTGTGTCCCATAGTTCGTGCGCCGACTATAACACCACCTTCAAACTCCCTTAAATCTGGACAACCTTCCATTGCAGCAGAAGTAACCGATCTAACAACTGCGTCAGACATATGTCTTACATAGGTGTTGCCGATCGCGACGCCGTATTCTGCTTGTTTACCTATCTCTGTATTTGAATACGCATGCCTGTACCAGTTCCTTTGGCGCTACAGTGCATTTACATTCGCCTAAACTGACCAGGTATTCATGATATGCCAAATCTCAGTCAGTCATTCTACTCTTGTTTCCCCGCATAATGCTCTCTTCGCCGGCATGACCAAGGTACCACCTCATGTAAGTCGCTACATGAGACACATCTTCTGGAAATTTACACGTTTGCTCGGTTCACTCCTTTTATGCCTCCCAGGTACCACAAACAAATATATTCATAACATATTCAAGATACATCACTAGGACATCAGAAAGGAGACGTAGGACATCACGAAATGGATGTACACAAGATCCGGAACAAGTTACGAGCGGAACCCTCGAAAAGTTACAAAATACAGGTGCTGCGACTTACTCCTGAGTGTGTCGAGGATGACGGTAGCACTTCTACCCATCCTGTTTCTAACACCCCTTATAAAAGGAATGGGTGTTTTCTGGTGGAGACTAGTGCGTCGGGATGAGTTAAATGGCACTTCGTTGTGAAGCGGGCACTGGTCGGCATACGTTTTGCTCTCGAATGTCGTTACACGAAGCATAGTCGTGACGCAGCTGGCTGTTGCCGCATCTAGCTCACCACAGCGGCAAAGGAACCTCTGACGTCGACAAAATCAGGCTGCCGGCATTTCTGGCTCAGCTGCGGTGCGAGGTGGCACGAACAGCTCGATCTTAGGAGAAATTGGCAGGCTGACAGTCGTCCCGTTTGAGGCAGCGGACTCATACAGGTACAAAGCCTGGACTGGCATCTGGCTTGCAATGGCGAGCACCCAGTATCTCGGTGGCTATAAGAGAGTTAGTTTTACCCTAGCTCCATCCGAGCTGCAGCTGGACTCAGCTGGCAGGCAGACCAGTCAGGATGACGGTGGAACAGCCAACACTATAGCGGACAACGACCTGACGACTGGCCAATTCGATCTGATCACCAGCCTAGCGAGACAGCCAGTATTTATATCAGCCAAAGTGGGATTGTTGCAACGTGGCTCCCACAAATTTCACGCACGGCATTTACGGAAGTGTCGCTGGTTTCGGTAACCAACTTGTCGCCGACCAAAAGACTCCCTGTGGCGCTTATGTGAGTGACGTGATGCAATGCCACGCCAGCATATTACCGTAAGTGGCTTTTGCGGCAGTGAGCTACCTCTCGCTACGCTCGGGCAATTACAATGGCAACACACTGCTACTTAAATGTAAAACGGAAGGGAAACGCATAAGCCATTAGTTTCTGTAGAACAGTGATGGAGAACAAAACCAGTATTTTATCCATATCCTTTAACAACCTCACTTAGTACAGCCATTTCATCGCACTCCAATAAGTGAGTGTTCTGGGGTCTAGAAATCCATCTCGTCTCGAAATTTAGTGCCCAACTTGTGGCACTGTGTAAGCACGCCAATCTTCCTCAGTCTCTCAATATCATCAGTGAATATAAGTGGGAGTATAGTTTATCTTTTAATTACTATACTATGCTAATCAAAAGCCTCCAAATCCGCATTGTGACAGTCAACACAAAATAAAGGTGGTAGCAAGCTCGTATTATGGAGAAGATACACTGAAGCTCCAAAGAAACTGATATAGGCATGCGTATTCAAATACGGAGATACCTAAACAAGCGGAATACGGCGCTGCGATCGGAACCACCTACGTAAGACGGGTGTCTGGGGTAGTTGTTAGATCGGTTACTGCTGCTACAATGGAAGGTTGTAAAGATTGAAATGAGTTTGAACGTTGCGTTATAGTCGGCGCACGAGCGATGGGACACAGCATCTTCGAGCTAGCGATAAAGTGCGGATTTCCCCGTATGACCATTTCACGAGTGTATCGTAAATATCTGGAATTCGGTGAAACATCATAACTCCGACATCACTGCGGCCGGAAAAAGATTCTGCAAGAATGGGACCAGCGACGACTGAAGAGAATCGTTCAAGGTGGCAGAGGACAATCCTTCTGCAAATTACTGCAGATTTCAGTGCTGGGGCATCAACATTCAACGCAACATCATCGATATGGGCTTTCCGAGCCGAAGGCCCACTCGTGTACCCTTGATGACTGCACAACACGAAGTCTCGCCTGGACCCTTCAACACCGACATTGGACTGTTGATTTCTGGAAATATGTTGCCTGGTCGGACGAGTCTCGTTTCAAATTGTATCGAGTGGGTGGACTTGTACAGGTCTGTAGACAACCTCATGAAGCCATGTACCCTGCGTATCAGCAGGGGACTGTTCAACCTGGTGGAGCCTCTGTATTGTTTAGGGTGTGTGCAGTTGGAGTAATATGAGTCCCTAATACGTCTGGATACGACTCTGACAGGTGACAAGTACATAAGCATCCTGTCTGATGACCTGCATCCGTTCATGTCTATTTAGCATCCCGACGGACTTGGGCAATTGCAGCAGGACAATACGACGCCTCACACGTCCAGAATTGCTACAGAGTGGCTCCAGATATACTCTTCTGAGTTAAAAACTTCGGCTGGTAAATAAACTCCCCAGACATTAACATTATAGAGCAAGTCTGGGACGCCCTTCAACGTGCAGTTCAGAACAGATTTCCACCACCTCTTATTCTTAGGGATTTATGGACAGTCCTGCAGGATTCATGGTGTCAGTTCCCTACAGCACTACTTCAGACGTTATTTGAGTCCATGCCATGTTGTGCTGCGGCACTTTTGCGTGCTAGCGGGGACCCTACATGATATTAGGCAGGTGTACCAGTTTCTTTGGCTCTTCAGTGAATGTTAGGTAATCGCGCCGAGTACTTGTGTTTCCCCCGCACAAAACTGATACTATACATGGGATCTGGCTCGCTGTAGTGCGTGCTAGCCGCGCGATATAGAGCTCCTTGTCACGGTCCGTGCGGCTCCCCCCGTCGGGGTTCGAATCCTTGCTCGGGCATGGGTGTGTGTGTGTGTGTGTGTTGTCCACTGAGTAAGTTACTTTAAGTTAGATTAAGTAGTGTGAAGGCTTAGTGATGGACGACCTCAGCAGTTTGGTTCCGTAAGACCTCACCACAAAGTTTGATTGTATTTTCAAACCTTAGTGTAGCTCTTACTTCATATGGGACACATCGTTAAGGTAATATAGTGTATATCACTGCGCTAAGAGTGTTTTATTCAGCCGATCCATTAGGTCTTAACAGTTTTGTGAACTATCGGAATATGAAAGCTTATGCGTAGAAATGGTTGTGTAAGCACCTTTACTGTCTACCCAGATATACCCATCTAACACTTCGGATAATATACGCTTATGCAAAACCTACCGTTGAGGATAGCGCTTGCAAAGTGTTTGGACCGGTAGAGTGCGTGCGAGATGGTTTAAAAGTGTTCGCTGACGGGAAACATTATATTATCGTATTGCTTACTAAATAATCGCAGTCATATTACTTGGAAAGCGTGTTGTGGGAATATCAGCTTTCTTTTCACTTTTTGCTGAAAAGTGTTGGTGACATTCCTAAGGCTCAAGGTCCTGTGCTAATATCTTGAGTTCCTTTGACACAAACCTTTACGAAGTATGTGTATATTTAATGACATGATTACAATAAAGATTCTTGTTGAGCAACCTAATCAATAGGCGATAAATATTCCATTATATTAGTCAAAAAACTGAAATTACACTAGTGATTAGTGCAATCAATAGACGATAAATTTTCGATTAAATATCAATGTAAATTTTTGAAACATTACACTAGTGTGGCTGGGCCAGTTCGAGCACAGTCTACACTGATGTATATGTCCTTACATACAAAATGGCGGGAAATTCAAAACTGGTAGGATTAAAAAAAATCTGGCATATTGCCTTACCTATAAAAGGATGGGAAATTCAAAATGGTCTCATTGACCTTTCTGTCAAACACATCAGACCAGCAAGTGATGAAATTTATCCGGAGAAAACAAATGTGTGCTTCTGTAAGTATCTTAGTTTCTCTCGTTATCGAGACCCTTCCGTAGGATGTGCATTCGTGGCTGAAAAACGTCCTGCACTGTGTCGCAAATGCATGTTCACTATACTTTCTCAACAATGTTTTGTGAAAAGATGTGTTGCATGATGTGATTATGAAGTGGAAGCGCGAAGGATGAACCACAGCTTAATCAAGACCGGGCACTGGCCGATAAGGACGGTTAAAATTGCGGATGGTGGTTTGAAAAAATCGCATGAAAACAGAATCACTCGTGAGTTACGAAGTGTTAGCAGTCTAGCACAATAACTGTGCGTAGGTGAAACCTTCCCGTCTCCTCTATACCTCTTGTGTTATTGATAACCTTCCCTTTTACAACAAACTATGTAACCTTTTCTTAGGATTTCTTTCTCTTGCTTAATGATAACAAATCAAATCTTCCCTTTGAAATTTATTCTCTTTCTCTAACTTCGCATACAAATTTAATTGCTGCTTATTAAAAGTGATTTTCTGATTATTTCGACGAAACATAGAATGTGTCGTCGTCGTGGCCCTCAGTCGTTATCTGCAATAACCCAAAACTGTTCCTTACCTTTTTTTTTTACTGTTACTGGATCGCCATCTGACTGCTACATCGAACTGCGACATGAATTTACTTACTCTGTTTTACTATACTCTATTAGCTGCTGGCGGGCTTTCATAATAAGTGGCTGTATTTATTACCAAAGCTGACGTTATTCTTTAATAGCAAAGCTGACGTTATTCTTTAATTAATTTGACTGAAGTTACGTAATTCATAGTTAAACTTTTTCTTGACAATAACAAAAATTTTGCAAAGTTTTACGTTGATGGTTTTTGAGATGGATTATAATTAGAAATGAAATATTGCTGGCAAAAGTTAATTATATTCTGAATGAAATGATTTTACGAATGTTCAAATGAGACTTACGTTTTACAATAATCTTGCAACAAGTAATGCGCAAATATACCTTGAGTAGTCTTGACTTTCTCCAAAATACACTCCTGGAAATGGAAAAAAGAACACATTGACACCGGTGTGTCAGACCCACCATACTTGCTCCGGACACTGCGAGAGGGCTGTACAAGCAATGATCACACGCACGGCACAGCGGACACACCAGGAACCGCGGTGTTGGCCGTCGAATGGCGCTAGCTGCGCAGCATTTGTGCACCGCCGCCGTCACTGTCAGCCAGTTTGCCGTGGCATACGGAGCTCCATCGCAGTCTTTAACACTGGTAGCATGCCGCGACAGCGTGGACGTGAACCGTATGTGCAGTTGACGGACTTTGAGCGAGGGCGTATAGTGGGCATGCGGGAGGCCGGGTGGACGTACCGCCGAATTGCTCAACACGTGGGGCGTGAGGTCTCCACAGTACATCCATGTTGTCGCCAGTGGTCGGCGGAAGGTGCACGTGCCCGTCGACCTGGGACCGGACCGCAGCGACGCACGGATGCACGCCAAGACCGGAGGATCCTACGCAGTGCCGTAGGGGACCGCACCGCCACTTCCCAGCAAATTAGGGACACTGTTGCTCCTGGGGTATCGGCGAGGACCATTCGCAACCGTCTCCATGAAGCTGGGCTACGGTCCCGCACACCGTTAGGCCGTCTTCTGCTCACGCCCCAACATCGTGCAGCCCGCCTCCAGTGGTGTCGCGACAGGCGTGAATGGAGGGACGAATGGAGACGTGTCGTCTTCAGCGATGAGAGTCGCTTCTGCCTTGGTGCCAATGATGGTCGTATGCGTGTTTGGCACCGTGCAGGTGAGCGCCACAATCAGGACTGCATACGACCGAGGCACACAGGGCCAACACCCGGCATCATGGTGTGGGGAGCGATCTCCTACACTGGCCGTACACCACTGGTGATCGTCGAGGGGACACTGAATAGTGCACGGTACATCCAAACCGTCATCGAACCCATCGTTCTACCATTCCTAGACCGGCAAGGGAACTTGCTGTTCCAACAGGACAATGCACGTCCTCATGTATCCCGTGCCACCCAACGTGCTCTAGAAGGTGTAAGTCAGCTACCCTGGCCAGCAAGATCTCCGGATCTGTCCCACATTGAGCGTGTTTGGGACTGGATGAAGCGTCGTCTCACGCGGTCTGCACGTCCAGCACGAACGCTGGTCCAACTGAGGCGCCAGGTGGAAATGGCTTGGCAAGCCGTTCCACAGGACTACATCCAGCATCTCTACGATCGTCTCCATGGGAGAATAGCAGCCTGCATTGCTGCGAAAGGTGGATATACACTGTACTAGTGCCGACGTTGTGCATGCTCTGTTGCCTGTGTCTATGTGCCTGTGGTTCTGTCAGTGTGATCATGTGATGTATCTGACCCCAGGAATGTGTCAATAAAGTTTCCCCTTCCTGGGACAATGAATTCACGGTGTTCTTATTTCAATTTCCAGGAGTGTATTAATTCAATAATAGATCCAAACAATTACAGAGGCATTTCGCTAGTACCAGTTACATACAAAATTTACCCTAAGGTGCTATTAAACAGACTAGAACCACAAGCAGATCTGCAAATTGGGGAATACCAGGCAGGCTTCAGAAAAGGGAGATCATGCATCGAACAGATCTGGCACTTGAGAACACTTTTGAAAGTCAGACAGGCAAGAAACACTGTAGTTACCTTTGTGGACTTTAAAAAAGCATATGATTCCATAGACAGACAGACACTCTTAGACGTACTGGAAGAATATGGTATCGACAGAAAAACCAGGGCACTTATACAACAGACGCTTACAGAGACTACCTCCAAGATTAAGTTCATGGGAGAAATTTCGGAACCCTTCCACATACACACAGGTGTCCGACAAGGAGACGGGCTCTCACCAATCCTGTTCAACATGGTGTTAGACAAAGTTATCAAGCAGTGGGAGGAACAAGTTAAAGGAATACAGCTGGGAAGAACACGTGAAACCAAAACAATCATAAAATGTCTCGCATTTGCAGATGAAGTAGCCATACTCAGCAATAATACACAGGAGGCAAAGGAAGCACTGGAATGCTTGCATGAAATAGCTGCCAAAACAGGTCTGCAGGTATCTTACGAGAAGACACAATATATGGAACGACAGACCAACAATGTACACACCATGCATACGGTATATGGATCCGTAGAAAGAGTCGAAAAATTTAAGTATTTAGAGGAGTACATACAAATGGGAGGATCAAACAAGGCGGCTAACATGGAACGAACGAAGAAACTCCAGAAGGCATACAAACTCACATGCTCACATTATAATAAGAAAAGCATATCGAGGCAGGCCAAACTTAGGCACTACAAAACAGTTGTATTACCAGAAGCATTGTACGCGTCAGAAACAACCACAATTGGAGCATCAGGCATCATAGACACAGAAAAAATAGAACGCAAAATTCTCAGAAAAATATTTGGACCAATTCGCAGAGATGGCATATGGCTGAAGCGACCTACCAAAGAGCTGTACCAGCACACTGACAGACTAACAGACGCGATCAGAAAACGCAGATTAACTTTCTATGGGCACATACAGAGAATGGACAACAACCGACTTACAAAGAAAATTTTTGATGTAGTAAACAGCTCAAGCAAGAAAACAAACTGGTATCATGAAATAGACGAAGACTTAAGGCAGATAGGGATCAACAGGCAAATGATAGGAGACAGGAAATACTTCAGAAACAAAGTTAGGAGTGCAAAATTTATTGTAAAGGAGAGAAAGAAGAAAGGAACATTATGGACAGAGCAAAGGAAACAGGAGCACAGCCAAAGGATGAAGAGATTTTGGGAAGAGAAGAGGAAGAAAGGAAAGAAGTGAAAATTGTGTCATCATGTGATTTTCGAGTTCAAACACTGTCCATAAGGCAACAATGAAATGAATGAATGAATGAATTAGTTCCTCTTATTATAATAGTTAGCTGATGTCTCTGTACATCCGTTTATAATCTCTTGTAAATCATAGCTAGTGGCTGGCAGGCACATCGCTCCTCTCAACCTCTCGCTTCAGACCTGCTACCGATTCGCTTCACTTCTCGCTTACTACTGACTTCCTACGAACGCTGAAGTGCCGTTTCTCCTGCCAACAATGCTTTCTGGTGCAGACAATCCCTGCTACCATTACAAAATGTATCAATGTGCGGTCTTTCCTGCTCTTTTCTTAAAATGCATCCATAAGCTGTCTCTCCCGCCCTTTTTAAAATTATATCAATTTGCGGTTTCTCTTGTCAACAATACTTTGATGCAGACATTCCTTGCTCCCACAATTATTTCCAACATGACAAGTATTAATTATTCCTACTTAATTTTATTAATAAAATGTAAACATCTTTCATAAATTGTGATTTGACAATAAACAATAGAAATATACACGTCTTACATAGGGATTTAAAAAGAATGGGATACAGCAGCCAAGCAACTTCTCATACGACACCCAGTTTTGTAGTCAAGTGACACTTGAGCTAGTGTAAAGAGCAACTCGACTGGACAGAGCATGACTTGAAACGAATGATTTGGAATAATGAATCACGCTCTACCCTTTGACACTAGAATGGAAGCGTTTTTGATATGATGAATGCCTGGAGAACGTTACCTACCATCGTGTGTAGTGCCAACAGTCAAGTTCAGAGTAGGTAGTGTTACTGTATGGGGGTGTTTTCCGTGGTCAGTATGTGTTCACCTTATTTCACTTAAACATACGATAAATACAGAAGGTAGTGAACATATCCAGCAACATTACATACTGCGTGCAATAGAGAAACAGTTCGGATGCAATGACTGTTTGTGCCAGAACGACAGTGGCTCCTGTTATAAAGTAACATTTGTGAGACTAGGGTTTATGGACAGTAACACTCCCGAAATTGACTGTCCTGCCCTTAATTTTGAACTGAATCTAATGGGTCACATTTGGGATGAGTTGGAACATCGACTTAGCTCCAGATACCAGCCTCCAACTTCACTACCTGCTCTGGTTTCCTCTCTTGAGGATAAATGGACTGTCATTCGTGTACAGATATGCAGACAACTCACTGAATGCGTCCTACCAGACGAAAGTAGGACACACATCATAATATTGTCCAGTAATATGTGTCCACATACTTTTGATCAGACAGTGCAAGAAGCAAGATGTTACAATACCCGTGAAAGGCCAAGAACGAATTTCTCGCCATAAAATGAGTGTAAGCAACGGATATAGTCTTTCGCCCCTACTTCAAGCTATACATCGAAGAGGCCACGGCGAAAAAGAAAGTTTCCGTGGAGGGATCAGTGTTATAGGAAGGGGTGGGGGGAGTGCGTTCGTGGGGTGTGGTCCGCACCGGGTACCAGTTCCATGGACGTGACAAAACTTATTAGGTCCCATGGCACGAGTTGTAAAAAAAATTTTTTTTTTCGTCGCTTCGCTCCTCACCTCCTCACTCTTCCGGGAGTGGGCGACCAATTAGAGAGCTAACAGACTGGGATTGAACTCTCTGCATGCGCTCATTTCACGGCTAAAATAGCTTGTCAAGAAAACAGTTAATTTTCATTTACTGTCTAAATGTCTGAAATAGTGTAATTGGAGATAATGGTGGTATTATCGTCTCACGTTAAACTGCCAATATTATGTGCCTCATTCGACGCGGGTGTTTGCAGTCTTCAGTTAGCGTGAGTAGCCTGATGGAAGTGAGCGTTTTCTTCCACAACATATAACTCCAGAAGGTAGATTAATATATTTTTTTCATTTGTGCTAAAATAACTGAAATTATGTGTGAATATTTTCTTGTATATCACTTTTCTTCTCTTCTTAGAGGTAAGCAAGCTGACAAGGGTTTCCTGTTTCTTAATGCAACGCACCCGAAAATTCTTGAGGAATTACTTCGCGAAACGTTCATGATAATGAATTTGTGAGGTGTTTCTCTGAGCCTAAACATTATAAGCTTTTAAAAAGTGTAACGATACATATTAAAATAAATTATTACTGCTTCTTATGGTCTTGAAAGTGTCACTGTGAATAATGGTTGCTTTTTCCGATCTAAACTATAAAACATAGTGAAGCAAGCTGCCAAACAGTCAAAGAGGCCTTGCTAGAAAGCAAAATATTATTGTCATACATTTACCTGAAGCTAGGGTGATTAAGTTCTCAGATGTGCGAAAGCAGGATCCAGCCGTAAACATTATCTAGAATAAACCAGCAGCTACTAGTATGATACTCTATTGTGTAACAAGACATTAAAAGGCGCAAGAAAATACAATATGGATGGGTTTTTTAATGCAACTGTGAGGTCAAATAGCGGAGTCCCTCGGTATTTACACATTAAATATGTGATTGTTAGTTCAAGAAATCTACCTCTTGTTTGCCCTTTCTGAATTTATGACACTTCTAGGAAACAAAAGCATGAAAGTATATTCTTCTACAGAATATCTGACAGCTGATGAGTATCTCATTCCATTTTATATGTTTAAGCAGTATTTTCTAAAAATCTATAGAAATTTGGAAAAAAATGGTTGCATTAGTAGAACATAGAAAAAGCTGCCTGACACTTTTGAGCCGTATGCAGGAATGCAGTCTGATGGTTCGTTCAGGGAGTCTAATTGTGTTTCAGGTGTTCACATAAAAGTGTTGGGGAAAAAATATAACCATAGTGTGGCGTGCGTACTGTAAGACCTTCAGTACACACACCATCAGATTACTTGACTTGTCGCTCTAACAAAGTAAGCGAGTGTCAGCAATATGTCTCGTGGCTTTATCATCAGGTCAGACGACAGAAATGCCACTTGCACGCTTAGAGTAGCAGATTGATCGTGACCAACTTTAAACAGAACTTGATTAATTTCCACACACATTTATTAAAATAAAAACAAGCATAAAAGTTACTTAACTTGGTTCTGGATGCTATTTACAATTGACAATTTGAAGTTCCTTTGGTATTGGTAAGTTAATCTTGTTCTCACACATATCTCTGATACTTGGCAAAAGTGTCTATACATTTATCTTCACGGCTATGTACAGGAATATGGTAATCTTATTAGGCGCAGACTGAAACCTGACTATAGACTGGTACAGACAAATGTAAAACTCGTACAGACTGATACAGACTAATGGAGACTGGTACAGACTGGTGCAGACAAATGCTGACTGACTAATAGGAGGTCTGTACACTCGTTATAATACCTCGCACTTCATGTATCACTGCGTGAGTGTGATCCGCGAGGAGAAAAGGTTCTACGTTAGCAGCAATCTCATTGGCTGCGTTACATATTAATACGCGGATCGGCGGAAGCAGAATTTGGTCCGTCTCTATGGCAGCGCCATCTCGTAGTGCAGAGACAAACGAGCGCTACGCCTGCGCTGTTGTGCTTGGCGGGGCGCACTCTAGTGGGAAAGTTGTGTATGCGCAGAACTATGTACAAAACACATAGATAACTGGCATACTAGTGTACCACTTGACAGAACCTTGATCTTCTTGAAGCTATAGTGGGGAAATTATGCACTAATGAACGAGAAATCCCTGCTGAGTTACTTCCCAATGGATACAAAGGTACTCGGTTAAAGTTTGTTTGGTTTTACGAGGCTAATGCGTATGGTGTTCCAGATTACGAGAAAGTCTCACTGTTTAGTTGTAAGACATGCAATGCAAAGTGATGGCAACATACATGAAGGGACACAAACGGTGGATTGGAGATGTGCGGACATCTATACAACAAGTAGAGCGTGAAGCTCAAAGTAAGCACATGAGCGGTTGCTGTGGTCTAATTTTTAAACGACTTAGCATTAAACTCCTTTGTCATTTGGAAAAAGGACACGAAGACAGGTGTTTCCCAACGAGCTTAAAATCATGATATGGAAAACGTTATGAGAAAATTGATACTAGCGGCAGATCTCTTGTTATTAGAGAGAATGAAGCTGTTTACGATGAGTAGAAGAACATAAGTACCAACTCAACAGCAGGAGGAGGAGCAACAGAAACACGAGGAAAACTGGGCCAGCACTGCAGAAAATAAAGAGACATCCACATCTGCCCCGGCACAAACGTTAACCAGCGTTCACCATAGTCTGCTACTTGCATCGGAAGACTGCGTAAAACGCTGTCCAGCGTTGTATACATAACATGTGTAGCGAACTAAAATATTCTAATGCTACAAAATGTTTTGTGCTATAAAGGTGAGACCCTGTTTGCCCACAAAGTTAGAATTTGTTTATTTCACACATAATAATTTCGTTTTCTGTACGTTCTACTATGCAGATGTTGTTTGTATTCAAGGAATTTAGAGTCGTTATAATTATTTCATTTTATCAAATGATTCTAATGGCTCTGAGCACTATGGGACTTAACTTCTAAGGTCATCAGTCCCCTAGAACTTAGAACTACTTTAACCTAGCTAACCTAAGGACATCACACACATCTCATGCCTGAGGCAGGATTCGAACCTGCGACCGTAGTTGTCACACGGTTCCAGACTGTAGCGCCTAGAACCGCTCGGCCACCCTGGCCGGCTTCATTTTATCAATGATCAATTCTTGTTACTGACCAAAATAAATAAATTTTCGGACAAAATTTATTTCTTTTGGTAGGTATATAATTAAAAATATATACACAAACATGAAACGATATCGTCCAAGTGTAACACAGCACATAAAAGAACAAAGGGTGAAAATTTTGTAATACCCGTCGGTGGTGAGCTCCATGTTGAAATTTGTTGACCAATTTATTGCATCATCAAGTATTCAAAAAACCGCACCAAAAAGGACACGAAAGAAAATGTAAAATTAACTACTCAAGACTGAATTTGTAGACAACGAATAGCCTTACAAATGTAACAAATGTGAAGCACCAGTTAGAGAGGATATTTAGGAACAAACTGAAGAACTGAAAGGAAATGTAGAAAATCCAGTAGCTCCCTATATAATTGCCATGTGAATGAAAATAGCTTGGAGAACACTGCACCAGATGAAGAGGATGTGAGTGAAGAAGAAACCACTGAAATAAGTAGTTACATTTTATTTTAAAATATCTGCCAACGGCTTTTTTTTTCTTTTCCAGAACATGGAAGGGCTGATTTAATTAAAGCAGGGTGTGAAGTATTTCAAAACAAAGATAGGACAACGGTTTCAGTGAACAGTCAAGGCGATAAGAATAAGATGAAATTCGCTAACCGACAGTTGACATCAGACGGGTTTTATATCAATCAGCGAAATGCTGAGAAAATTCCGAGAACCTGCATCACGTACCCAAATAAAAACCATAGTGTACGTATTTATTGCTGTAGCCACTTTATCACAGACGCAATTTGAACAATACATTTAAATTTGTTACTAGTTTTAAGCTTGGTGAGAACTAGTCTGAAAGTTTATAACACTTAAACGTTGGAGAAACATCAAATCCCCGTTTTGAAAAATGGAAAACCTTAAAAAAACGACTAATTACCAATAAAAAGATATTACCGAGATTGCATTTAAGACTGAAGAATGCCAATGGAGAGATATTTTCGGTTGAACTAAATCTTTCATTTTGGTGCCACAGAGAGCACATGCTGGCAGAAAACAGAGGAAATTTTCTACAACTTATTAGGCTGTTATGTGAATACGACGCCGTATTAAGAAAAAACTTGAGCAAACTAAGAATAATCAGCTCACTCACAGTCGGGCAAAATATTTGCAACCAATATATCCCCAACTGCACAAACTGAATATGTCACACTTATGGCCAGAATTGTCAAGAAAAATATATTAATGACATAAAAAAATTCTAAGTATTTTTTATCATCCTTGAAAGAGCTCTGGATATGTCGCTCATACGTCAAATCTGTGAAATCATTCATTACATTATTGTAAATGGCAGAATACAAGAAGTAATGGAATGATTTCTAGGTCACATTCAGCAAACTGAGAAGAAAGCCCATACCATAACAGAAGGTATTTCATAAGTTACTGAACAGGATGGTCAGGATATAACAGTGGGCTGATGAAAAGGATCTGATAACACTTGCACAGTTGCTGGAGTGCAGCCAGGAGTTCTGCAAGAATAAATCTAAGGCATTGTTTGTACCCTGTGTGGATCAGTGTTTTACAAGAAGACAACAATGCTCAGAAGTATGAAAGATTGGAAGGCACTCTCACTTCTGATTTGGTGTTATGCCACTTCATGTTCTTATGGAATATGATCTTTATTACGGTCTGACTTCATACATCATGATGAAATGGTGGGCAGAACTTAATGCTCTTGCTTGCATGCTCTAGAGAAGGAACAACTGTAAGCTCTACCTGCGTTCAAAGGAATAAGGTGGCAATTTAAATGGCTAAAGTAAAAGTGCATGGCGACCGTGAAGGGAAGCGCGTTTTTTCTTTGGAACGTGGATGGAAACATTTCCAGATGGCCGAGTTCCGCAGCCTCATTGTGCAGACACGTTGGTTGGCGCTAGTTGGTCGGCATCCGCATCCAGGTAAACTGACTAGTGCTGAGAAGTCACCACTGCAATGGCCATTGCATTGTAGACCGGCAATAAAGCAGTGGATGGGCCCTTGTTAGGCAGGAAGCCGACGTGACAACTGTGAGCATTCTGCGAATTTCCATGGGACAGATCACTGGCGCCCAGACTCCCAGATTCTGTTACAGAACATATTTGTGAAAGCACGAGGCTTTTAGCGAGTTTATGGCTGTTCTTTGAAAACTTCGTAATGGATGCAACAGAGGAGATAACAAGCTTTTTATAGAGGGGTCAGGTTCCATCCCGGTCATTTTGTTAGCAAAAGACATGGTGTAAACGCGTGGGAAAGAGGCCATGAAGCTAAATCTATTTTGCTTTTCTCCCAATTAAGTTTAAAGTCTCTGATTGGTCAAACTGGTATATGCAGAGTAAGGAGCGCTCTTCAAGCTTGGAATGCCGTGCTCCACCTCGTGATTGGCTTGTGCTAAAGTGGGGGAAGTCTAAGATGTAAATGGGCTTTTTGCTACTGAGATGAGGAGGAAAGTGGACAGAAAGAGAAGATGACTCTTGTACTGGAGCTTCGTTATTAAAGAACTGCAGGTCTCTACTTAAATGGTGAGAACTTGTGTCCTTTGCTAGTGTGCCACTTAGAGCCTGTGCCAGTCACCTTCTGAACCGTCAGAGGTACTGCTTATAGCATCATGTACACAATGAGTAAAGCGTGGGTGTAATTTATTTGTCTTTAGTCGGCCGTCTAAACATTTGACGTATTCCGTCACACTCAGTCGTGGCACGGAGTCAAACTGGTTTGAAAGACCAGCAAACGGGTCCACCTGCACACTGGAATCCACCGAGGTTTCAGAGACTCATAGGGAAGTACCTGCGTTCCGAATTAACCGAACGCGAGACCGCGTACTTGCATTTTTCGGGCGCGCGCCGTTAATAACAGATTGCGAACGTCCATGACCTCAGTCGCCTAACGCATCGTAGTGTGGCGCCCTGACCAGCAGGAGGGTAAAGTATTTGCTACTACGGCATAAGGCTCCAATGTATGTTTGTCAGCACCCTGTACTTTCGTACTATACTTTTGTTTTTGGAATAGTAGAGTACAGATGATTGATTGTGGAGTAGTTTTTGTGCCATACCCCGGATACGCTGGTGTAAAGTCAGGTAGAGCGATTAGTATTCTGGTTAGTGCCGTGTGTCGATCCCCAGCTGATGACTTATTCCACCATAGACCCCTGTTAGCGAAAACGTTTGTGAAACGAAAATGTTTGTGTGACGTTTCCTTAGTTTTTTTTTGGTCTTGTGATGTTAAGAAAGAATAAATCTATTGTCATTTAGATCTCAACTTCTCCATATGTTCTGATTAACAATACCTAGGGATTTTTAGTAAAGTCCTGATTTCAAAAGAAAGTAGTTAGCTTGTAAGTATTTACAGATTCTTAGAGTCAGCTCATGTATATGCATTACTAAGCTGAGAGGTGTAGAGCTCTTTTGGAAATACAAGGTAAATTGTCTTGTTAATTAAGTACCTCGGTTAGCAATTGACACATGTCATAAGATGGAAATTCTTGTGGAAAAGGTAGGACTATTAGGAAGAAGAAAATGTTGCCTGGACAGATGGCTGCAGACGGGACGCTAACGTTGCATCAGAAACTGAGCAGGTCAGAGAGTGCATCAACATGTTTCTACAAGAAAGCGATACAAGTAGCAAAACCATGATACGTATATCAGATTATTTTGCAGTTGTAGATCCCAGCAGTCTGATTTAAATCTAAGCAACGGAACTTCCCATTACTGCATGAGATTTCTGAAAATGATACCTTTGCCGAATTTCCATGTCTCAAAAGATTTCTGCAAGCTGCCAAAGTCTAAAAAAAATAATCTCTTGGTTGAACATCTTTTAGATCTTGAATAAGAATTTTCCTAATCCGTTTCCAACCAAATTTTGGCGTTAAGTTTTATCTTAGGGTTATTCAGTAGCGTCATGTGAGACGAGTTTTTCAAAACTCAGACTAATTAAGAGTTATCTTAGCTACTCCCTAGTTTTCCAGTTTTGTCAATCGAAAATATTGTAGGTAAAGGTATCTACTTTCATGACGTAATTTCAAAAATAAAATAAAATGAAAAAAATCAGAAAAATTGAATTTTACATATCAAAGTCATCTGTTATTAAGAAGATATTTGGTTATTTGAACTGTTTCACTTGTTATCAGTGCAACAATATTTATTACAAAAAAATATTTATTTATTTATTTGCAATCACAAGAACTGTTTACAAATTAGCTAAAATTATACTATGCTCACTTAATCAGTTGCACCAAAAAAATTTCGCCCTAAAACAATTAAATAATATTTTTCTGCGGTTTATGGGAGTTTGTGGGGGAGCGCGGGTAGGTGAAACACCGGACCCGCTTTAAAAATACCTAGCTACACCACTGAATGGGGATAAAATCCAGGCTGAAATAATATCAGTGATAAAATTCGCTCATTATATTGATATTCTCAGCGAAATCGGAATATAATTACGGGTCCTGACGAACGTAATGAACGGTCTAATAAATGCAGAATATGGGGTGAAAGTAAACTGAAGAAATGCGTAAGTAATGAGGAGTATGTGAAATAAGGTTTACGATGAATTTAACACAAAAACTGATGAGTACAAAGCAGACGAAGTGAATTAAATTTGGTACTTTGAAAGTAAAATATCACCTGAAAAACGAAGCAAGGAGGAATGAAAAGCGTACTAGTATAGGCAAAGAAGGCATTCCTGGGCTAAATAAGTCTACTGGAATAAACGTCAGTCTTAATTTGACGAAGAAATTTCTTAGTAAGTACATTTGGAGCACCTTATCGTATGGTAATTAATCGTGGACTTTTTGAAAACTAGAGAAGAACAGAATAGAGGCGTTTGAGATGTGGTGCTGTAGAATGACTGTTAAATGGACTGATAAAATAAGAAATGAGGAGGGTCTCCGAAGAATCAGCGCAAAAAGAAACATATCGGAAACAACGACAAGAAGAAGGAACACTATGATGAGGCAATTGTTAAGGCATTAGGGAGTAACTTACTTGACACTAGAGTGAGGTTAAGAGGGTACAAAATATAGGGGAAGACAGAGGTTGGGAAACAACCTACAGATAACTGAGAACGTAGAGTGCAAATGCTACTCTGAAATGTAGTGGTTGCCAGAAGAACGGTGTTTATGATAGCCCGCATCAAATCAGTCAGAAAACTAGTGACTGGGAAAAAGAATACTGTCCATCACAGCTCGTCGAGGACGGAGTACTACTAGTAACAGGTACTTATAGACAGGCATTTGAGGCATGGAGGAGCAGGTCATAGTGCTCTGAGGGATGAACCAATTTACAGACAATATTTTCGCAATAGTCATCATCTTAAAAGGAAAATAAGTTATCCTCGTTGACAGAATAGTTGGAGAGACTGGGTTATTCACGTCGCAAAGAGCTGGCAAAGGTTCTCGACAGAAAAATGTTCGCACAGTACTACATGAGAAGATGAGTGGGATGATGTGGAACAGAATTCACCAATACACCCCGACCAGCTTATTCGTGACACGCACACTTGGACAAATACAGTGTGGGGCGCTAGTTACGACCCTATTACAAATAACGTGTCGATGCATGGGGGTGGCTAGCTCTCAACCGTAGGTTCACGTCTGTCAGTGTATTGCCTTCGCAGGCATGATTTGAGGATATTCGTCAATTCTAACACTTCATATGAGCTTCATTTCCTACGATTAGAGTCTCATCTGAAAGTATTCCGTTTAGGATCCTGCACAGTTTTGAGCATGAAGGCCTCAGGACAACCTGTGTAAGTAGAGCAGAAAGTTACGGGTGTTAGCCATGCACTAAAATACTGCCACGATTCAGTGCTTCAACTTTTGAATGCTGGTTTTTGGTGTGTCGACCAATTTATAATACATTGAAAGTACCCACAATGCAGAACTCACTGAGAAAGCAGTAGACTGCGTCGCTGCCAACATAAGCTTTCCTGGATCAGTGTGAGTATATGAAACACCACGGCACAAACGTCTATCGTGGACTGAAGAATGACGCCGTAAGTTCACCCTACACGCATCGTCACTCTCTTCTACAAACAACATAAAATGTAGCGTTTGTATACGAGTAACAATTCATTACACGGAAGCATTCGGTGACTGGTTTTCAGTTTTGGTACGCGGGAAAGCCAGTAACGGTTGCAACACTTGTGGAGCGGGCTGTGTCGGCGCGGACGCGTCGAACAATTATCTGGCCTTCATGTGGAGCGGCCGCTTCCTAAGGCAGGCAAAAGAGCTGCTTCAGTGACTACAGCGCCGCCACAGGCTGCTCTATAATCTGCGCCACCAAATTAAGTCCTACACCACCAGACACTCCTGCTGTTCGCCAGTTGTGATTTTCAATGCCTGTCATTCCTGACGCTTCAAAACATTCTTCCATGGTCCGTAACGAAAGGTGCAGACCTTGCTGGTGTTATCACTGTGTGTAATGTACAGGTTTGTTTTGTATTAAAAGCAATTATAAGGGTGTGTAGACGAAGGGGTTAATTTGCATTTTCAGCTCGAAGGGGATCACTAGTAAACGTTAAGCTTTCCATGTAAGTCCAGAATTAATCTTGAAAGGAAATGTGTATTTTTCGGCTCGGTATACCGGCGTACTTGCATTCAGGCTAGAATTTCAAGACCATTCTGTCTTCATTACAGTAGGTGTTAGTTATTCACATAAAGCCCGACTCATGTAGATGATGATGGTTCAAATGGCTCTGAGCACTATGGGACTTAACATCTATGGTCATCAGTCCCCTAGAACTTAGAACTACTTAAACCTACCTAACCTAAGGACATCACACAACACCCAGTCATCACGAGGCAGAGACAATCCCTGACCCCGCCGGGAATCGGACCGGGGAACCCGGGCGCGGGAAGCGAGAACGCTACCGCACGACCACGAGCTGCGGACGATGATGGTGGTATAGGAGATCTCCCACGCCAGTAGTTCCCCGGCAACGGAATGAGAAGTGATGTAGTACAGTTAAAGACATGCCGCCAGGGTCCTGGCTGAAACTACAAACTTCTCCGCAGTGTCTCAAGAAGTGAGTACATGGACACTGACGACAACGACCCGTCCAAAGGATGGGGACGTTATGCTCGGCAGGCCTTACGGTGCTATTTGAGATGACCAGGCTGTACGCCGGCACTATATTTCACCCTCTCCCACTTTTCTTCTAGTCGTCAAAAATACGAGCATTAAACCAGCTCCATAATCAATTATCGCTGTAAGTCTTACAGGCCATGTAAAATGAAGTCATAACACTCACACTTGGAGAAAGGTCTTTCCAATTTTTAGATGGCTGAACGATCCGATGGGCTGATGCCAGCCAACAATGTCCTAAGACTTTTACTTATACTTCATCTACATCTACATGATTTCTCTGCTATTCACAATAAAATGTCTGGCAGAGGGTTCAATGAACCACCTTCAAGCCGTCTCTCTACCGTTCCGCTCTTGAACGGCGGGACTGGTACAGTCGCAGGTTCGAATCCTGCCTTGGACATGGATGTGTGTGATGTCCTTAGGTTAGTTAGGTTTAAGAAGTTCTAAGTTCTAGGGGACTGATGACCACAGATGTTAAGTCCCATAGTGCTCAGAGCCATTTGAACCATTTTTTTCTTGAACGGCGCGCGGGAGAAACGAGCACATAAATATCTCTGTGCGAGCCCTGATTTCTCTTATTTTATCGTGACAATTATTTCTCTCTATGTAGGTGGGTGCCAACAGAATGTTTTCGCAATCGGAGGAGAAAACCGGGTCGGCCGCTGTGGCCGAGTAGTTCTAGGGACTTCAGTCCGGAACCCCACGACTGCTACGGTCGCAGGTTCGAATCCTGCCTAAGACATGGATGTGTGTGATGTTCTCAGGTTAGTTACGTTTAAGTATTTCTAACTTCTAGGGGACTGATGACCTCAGATGTTAAGTCCCATAGTGCTCAGAGCCATTTGAACCATTTTTTAGGAAACAGGTAATTGAAATATCATGAAAAGATCCCGTCGCTACGAAAAGCGCATTGTTTTAATGATTGTCACTCCAATTCACGTATCATGTCTTTGGCACTATCTCCCCTATTTCCCGATAGTAGAAAACGAGCCACCCTTCTTTGTGCTTTTTCGATGTCATCCGTCAGTCCCACCTGATGCGGATCCCACACAGCTCAGAAATACTCCAGAATATGGCGGACTTGCGTGGTCTAAGCAGTCTCTTTAGTAGACTTGATGCACCTTCTGCCAATGAAAAACAGTCTTCGGTTTGCTCTACACACAACATTATCTACGTGATAATTGTAATTTAGGTTATTTGTAATGTAATGCCTAAGTATTTAGTTGAATTTACAGCCTTCAGATTTGTGTGACTTATCGCGTAATCGGAAAGTAGTGGACTTCTTTTAGTACTATTTTATCTAAATCATTTAGCAATTCGTCTTGCTCGGCTGATGACTTTACAAGACGATGTATGACAGCATCTTCAGCAATCAATCTAAGACGACTACTAAGATTATATCATTAATATAGATCTGGAAAAATAGAGAGCCTATAACACTTCCGTGGGGAACGCTGGATATTACTTCTGTTTTCCTCAATGACTTTCCGTCTACTACTACTATTTCTGACAGGAAGTCACGAATCCAGTCGCATAATTTAGGCGGTATTCAATAGGCACGCAGTTTGGTTGGAAGATGCTTGTGAATAATGATGTTGAAAGCTTCCTGGAAATCTAAAATCTGGAATCAATTTGACATCCCCTGTCGATTGTACTCATTAGTTCATGAAAAAAAAGAGCAATCAGTGTTTCGCAAGAACGATATTTTCTGAATCCATGCTGACTATGTGTCAATAAATCATTTTCTTAGGGCTGCTTCATAATGTTCGAATACAGTATACGTTCCAAAACCCTACTGAAAATCGAAGTTAGTGATATGTGCCTGTAATTCAATGGATTACTCCTACTTCCCTTTTTGGATACTGGTGTGACTTGAGCAATTTTCCAGTCTTTAGGTACGGATCTTTCTGTGAGCGAGCGGTTGTATAGAATTGCTAAATATTGAGTCATAGTATCAACATACTCTGAGAGGAACTTGACTCGTATACAATCTGGACCAGAAGCCTTGCCTTTATTAAGTGATTTAAACTGCTTTGCTACACTGAGGATATCTATTTCTATGTTTCTCATCTTGGCAGTTGTTTTCGATTGGAATTCAGGAATATTTACTTCGTCTTCTTTGGCGAAGGAGTTTCGGAAAACCGTGTTTGATAACTCTCCTTTAGTGGCACTGTCATCAGTGACTTCACCGTTAATATCGCACAGTGAAGGTATTGATTTCGTCTTGCCACTGGTGTGCTTTATGTGTGACCAGAATCTCTTTGGGTTTTCTGCCAGATTTCGGGACTGAGTTACGTTATGGAAATTATTAAAAGCATTTCGGATTGAAGTACGCGCTATATTTTGAACTTCTGTGAAACTTTGCCAGTCTTGGGGATTTTACGTTCTTTTAAATTTCGCATGCTTATTTCGTTGCTTCTGCAACAGCGATCTGACCCGTTTTGTGTACCATGGGGATCAGTACTATCACTTATTAATTTATGTGGTATATATCTCTCAATTGCTATCGATACTATCGGTGTGAAATCACTCCACAACTTTTCTACGCTTACATAATCAGATCGGAGGGAGTGAAGACTGTCTCTTAAAATGGTGTCAAGAGCAATTTTAACAGTTTTTTAAAATATATATACTTTGCGTTTCTTTTTGATGGTTGTAGTCGTTACGGCATTCAGCCTAGCAGCAACTGCCTTGCGGTCGCTAATCCCTGTATTCGTCATGATAATCACTATTTGTCCAGGATTATTTACTGTAGAGTGGTCAAGTATGCTTTCCTAACCATTTACGCTTCGAGTGCGCTCATGAACTAATTGTTCGAAAAAATTTTCTTAGAAGGCATTCAGTACAATTTCGGATGACATTTTATGCCTGCCGCCGGCTTTAAACAGAGTAAAATGGAAAAACTATGACATATTGAAAATAATCAGTTAATCAGGAGGAATCTATGTAGTCGTATATGCAGCAGGCCATAGCTCGTATATGTGAAATATAAAATTTCTGGTGGTCAAAAAGTCACAGAAGTGAGAAAGTCTAAATAAGCCTTTGGGCTTGTAAATACGGTGAGCTGATCTGCAGTTGTTGAAAGCCGACTTTTCTAAGGAGAGCATATGAACGTCACGCTTTATTTCGGCTTCACCTTGACTCCTAAGTTTTCACAGGAGAGAAATTAAGAACAATGACGTTTCTTATTACCATGTATCCAAATTTTTAACAGAGCGATACCTAACGTTTTCATTTTTCTAGTGAAGCGCTACGGGTTTAATCCTCGAAAAAATTTAGAAAGCATATACAAACACCTGACACAGCTATTATAACCTCTCTTGGTTGGGTGCCCACACCACATCAAGAAATCGGCAGATTTAGTGGAAGTGCCTTGAGAGCTATAGCTCTCAAAACCGCTCGCCTGAAAGCAAAGACATTCTACAGATTTGGGGACGACACTTTCATAGCTTGGCTGCAAGGTGAAGAAAAGCTTTAGGCATTTCTGTGCAAGCTTAACAGCGTACACGACAACGTCAGATTCACTTTCTAGATGGAAGAAAACGGATGCCTACTATTCCAAGAAATTCTGATAAAGAAGAATCCTGGCTAAACACTGGTACGTCCCGTCAATAGGAAGAAGGCAGTCATGGACCTGTACCTACACACCAATGACCATCAAGCGCAACGCGAATCTGTGCTAACTACGCTGGTACACAGTTCACAAGCCGTATGCAAAACGGTAAGCCCGCCTGCCGAGTTTCAGCATCTGTGCAAGACGTTTCACAAGAATGGCTACTGGGAAGCACAAATAAGAAGCACTCTCCAGCTGAGCTAGAAGAAGAAAGATAACCGTCCACAAGAAGAAAGTAAGTGCTTTGTAGTCCAGCCATATGCTGGGCCGTTCACTATGAAGTTTACTTGTATAATGCAAAAGCACACCATAAAAACCATTCTCCACTAAAATGTTTCAAATAATTTATTTGCTTTGATCATTAAATGACAAGCAAGGGCAATGGGCACCCGTAGTCTACAGCATTAGTTGCGAGTCGTGCAGGCAGTATTATCGAGCAGACGCAGCGTTGCATCTCGCAGTGCTCTTTGGAACATGTGACGAGCGTTTGCCTCAGCCAGCGCGACACGTCTGTGGTGACAGAGAACCACATAAATTAAAAACACGTGTTGGATTCTGAAGAGTCAAAGATGCTGTTATTTATTCGTGTCAGAAGCATTTACGATGTATAGAATAATGTACAATATTTACATGTCGTGTGTGCATATATTTACAAGACAATTATTTACACTTTGCCGCCCAGAAGTTATCGACCTCTATTGCATTTGACGTTGCATGTAGCAGGTCCTATGTTGTGCATGTTGCTGGACATTGGGTGCACTCGAGCAGGTGGAAGGTAGTCTGCGTTAATCCACACTCACAGAGAGGCGGCTTCTCTAGGAAACCCCATTTACTCAGATTGCTCTTACATTTCGTGACACCCGAGCGTATTGTGTTGAGGTATCTCCATGTATTCCAATTCTCTGTGTAACCGGGTTGTAGTCTTTCGCTTGGTACTATCCATCCCACATTACCGGTAAGCCTTGCAAGCCATAGTTCGATTCGGGATTGCTGTGGTACCCCAACTAGAGCCTCGGTAGATCTCAGGAAACTCTTTCTGGACTTAAGTTGTGGGTTTGCTGGTTGACAGCCATATAGGGGGTAAGCTTCAAAAGTTTCTGATTTTTTCTTCTCACTTTTTGCTGGTACCTCTCGGCGGATTGTGGGGGTGCAATTCCCGCGAGGCTGTACAGTTTATCCAGAGGAGAAGGCTTCGAGCACCCGGTGATTATACCACAAGTATCATTAAGAGCAACATCTACTGTTTTGGCGTGGGAAGAATTGAACCACACTGGGCTTGCGTATTCTCCGGCACAGTAACGCAATGCAAGGGAAGAGGTTCTCACAGTGTTGGCGTGTGCTCCCCATGCTGTGACTGTTAGCTTTCTGATGATATTGTTCCTGGCTGCCACTTTTTGCTTCGTATTTAGGCAGTGCCTTTTATATGTTAATTCACGGTCAAGGGTGTTCCCTAGGTATCTGGGATACGTACAGTGTTCTAGTGATTCTTCCAGGTGATTTTGAGGGCTCTAGCTGCCTGCCGGTTTTTAAGATGGAAAGCGCAAGTCTGTGTTTTTCCAGGATTTGGTCTCAACTGGTTTTCCCTGTAGTAAGTTCACAGTTCTCTCAATGTTTTGGACAGAGTCTCTTCAATAGTTTCAAAACAGCGGACTTGGGCGGTGATAGCACAATCATCTGCACTGATGAAGCTCTGTGTTCCTTCAGGTAGTGGTTGATCATTTATGTAGAAGTTAAACAAAGCTGCAGCAAGTACACTTCCCTGGAGTAATCCGTTTTTCTGTAATCTCCATTTGCTTCTCTTGCCCTGGAATTCAACAATAAATCTTCTATTTTAAAGGAGATTCCTTATGAAACAGGTTAGTTGGTGGTCTCTAGTGGCATTGTACAGCTTCATAAGAAGTCTTCTATGATTAACTATGTCATAAGCTGCTGTTAGATCTATAAATACAGCTCCTGTGATCTCTTCCCTTTCAAAACCATCTTCGATGTGCTGTGTTAGTTTCAATACTTGAGACGCGCAGCTCTTACCTGTCTGAATCCAGCCTGCTGTGGAATGTATATTGTCTCTAGCTTCTCCGTTAGTCGGTGTAGGATGAGTCTTTCAAGAAGTTTATACGTATGACATAGGAGATATATAGGGCGGTAGCTTTTAGGATCATTTTAATACTTGCCTGGCTTGCGGATACCTATAACTTCGGCTTTCCTCCAGAGTTTAGGAATCTTCCAAGATTGGACACGGTTGTTCATTAGGTCTCCCAGCTATGCTTTTGTTTTCGGCCCGAAGTTCTTTATCTGCTCAACTCTTATATCATCAAGGCCGGCCGCTTTCCTATTTTTGCACTTACTCAGAGCGAGATCCACCTCATTCTGGGTGAATCATTTAAGTGTTATTGGCTTCTTGGTCAGGCCGTCTCTCACTTGTCTTCTTACCAGGCCAGGTTGAATAAGGTGGTTTCCCATTTTGTATGAACTGGTGTGCAATGTGATCAGCTCGGACATTTGTATGCATATTCTCCTATGAAGAGTTATTATTTAATCGTTTTAGAAGCCTCCAGGTCTCGTGACTACCTCTACTCATATCACAGTCTTCCATCAGTTTCTCCCACTGTGTTCTTTTTGCCTCGGAGATTGAGGAGAGGACAGATCTAGCTATTTGGGAGGTTTCCTCACTGAATGTGTTTTCATTGTATTGTAAGACGCTGTGCTCCGCCAACACTTCCTGGGATTCGATCATCAAAGAGGCAGTGCAAATAAGAGTACATAACGATCTTGTCAACTGGGCCAGCAGTTTGCAGCCTAGCTCCGCATGTGATGTGGTGGTAGCAAAAATACATCAGGAATTCATTGAGGTGAAAGTTGGGGATGCCCCAGGTGGGATAGACAGACAGCCCCCCCGACCCCCCACCTACCCCATCACCGGCGGTGACATCTCTTCCAGAGGCACGTGGTTGAGCCAATCGTTGGTTCTTCGATAGGGAGTCCGCTATCCAGCGGCTATGAAAGGGCGAACTTCACTTTAATCCGCCACTTAGATTTCTGATGACAAGAAGAAAAATAATCGAAATTTTGTGACAACATGACTCCAAGACTCAGCTGATAACCCAGGAATATTTAATCACAATTGTTCAGCGTTAAAAACAACTGTACAGAAATAAATCTTATACAGCTCCGCTAGGAGAAAAGATGGTAATGTTGTTACCCATTCGTGATCATACAGGATGCTAACACCAACACCTAAATACATCTTCTTTAGCAGCTTAAGTGAATGGACAGTTATAAGAAATTGTCTGACATGGTGGGCTGTAGATTTATCAAGGCTCAAAGATGTCTGCACTGGTACGAACCCCAAGAATGCCTCCTTGATGTCAGTGTATGACAGAACTCTTACTCTATGAAATTTCTGTAACATTTTACCTAGCATCTTAGGCCTGTCAGTTTTATGGTTAGATAATGGCGTTTATCTATCATGAGAACAACACACACCTAATAGAATTACCTTTCTTAGGTACCACGTGAAAGAGATTTTTGTAAGAGATAATGCCTTGTTGCAACATCCTTTCAGCTTCTTGTCTCACATTTTCTTCGTGAGTGCCTAGTATTGGACAAGGCTTAACAAAGCCTTCATATGGCCTTTAACATTAAGTTTATATGTGAATCGCTTTCATTGTGCCTGTAGTGCCAGAAAGTACAGGCAAGTGTTATTACAGAACTCTAAACAATTTCTGTTGAACTGAATTATCAGGATTCTCCACAAAGTGGATTGGTCCCATATCTATTGTAAAAAATCAGCACTTCTTTGATGTTCCATTAGCAAATCTGTCTCAGTATTTTTACCAGTCACAAAACAATTTGTCCCAAGCAGCAGTTTAGATCATACAAAAAATATAAGACAATGGCTCGAGGCTATCACAGTATATTCATCAATATTGAAACTCACAAAAGAACCTTCAAAATTCACTCTCTTCACCACCACCAAAACATCCTAGTGGAAAATTGAAAAAGGTATCCCTAATATTACTTCTATTGCCAGCAGTGGCACAATGAAAAATTTTTCATTAACTGTACAAACCTGACAAGTAAATTCAGCACCAGAAAACCTCAATCTCTATAATTTTTGTGAAGAATGCCCCATTCACTTTTGTCCACTTCACAGGGAGAAATGGCCAAGAACCAATTCCTTTACACCTCTGAAGCCAGTCGCTTTCAATGCAGGCACTTGACTGCAAGTCTCATGATCACATGACAGAACAATACCGTTGACATTAACAGATAGTACTGTGTCACCACAGATTTGACAGTAACGTGTCTCTCCTCCAGTAAAATTTACTTCGTATCTTTAAGATCCCAAATATTTACTCGGACTAAAAAAGGCTCTGAGCACTATGGGACTTAACATCGGAGGACATCAGTCCCCTAGAACTTAGAACTACATAAACCTAACTAACCTAAGGACATTACATGCATCCATGCCCGAGGCAGGATTCGAACCTGCGACCAGAGCGTTACTTGGACTACTTCTTCGCCTGTCTCTCTTACAACTATGGGCTTAGGAGCTCTTAAGTTATTGATTGCGACTACATGACGCAGTGTGAGCGTGAGCCTGGCTATACTTAATGTATGATATAGGTACTTTACACCTGACTCAAGAAACCCTTATATCTTGAGGAGGAAACACAGACCAATGGACATGAAGGCCCTCAAACGACATATGTAAGTCTTGCAAGTGCTGCTCCCACTAGCCCAAGTAATTATCAAGACATTTTAAAAATTAGCACATTTGGGGATATCCTGGATGGGTTGCTCTCTCTGAAACATTGAGGGAACACCTCGACCCCAATTAACAATTTGTTACAATGGTACGTGCCGAATCGCGTACTTATCATTGTAGTTTTTTCCTGTTCATCTAAAGGTAATTGAAAACAGGCGCTAGTGAATTCATTTTAGAAAATAGTGGTCTGCAACTAATTTTTCCGGGAATTTCTCTGGTCTATGAATCGACTACAGATCTGAGTTACCATGAGAGTTGAAGGTAGGCTTAAAATCTCCACAAATTATAATTGAACAGTTTGGCTTCTTAGTTACTACCATGGACACTGCCCGCTGCCAAGACAATACAGGGGATATCACTCCCATACTTTGAAACCTACCTAGTTCCGCTTTAATCTGATCACTCATGTCGTAAGGCGGTGGTCACGCACTACAAAATTTAGGCACTGCAGGTAACTTTAAGGACACGTGATCTTGGAATCCTGTTGCACAACTCAGTGTAGGTTCAAACAGTTTCTCATATCGTGCCCGTAACATATCAGATTCCTTGAATAGTATCGTAGTTGAAACTAGATTCACTTGGTCTTCAGTTTTGAAACCATAAGGCGCAATAGCGTCAAAGCCAATATCGTTGATTGACATCCTAAAGTTACCACTAGAAGGGTTATTTACCACTCGGCATTTTTGTACTTATCTTGGATGTCGATCTGACTCCGAAACGGGATCGACTGTTCGTTGTACTTCACCACTCTGCGCTGAGGACTCCTCAGTTGAACCGATGCGCGCGGTACATGTCGACATTAATCGGAGACATGGCCACACCAGTGTCCAACTGGGATTCTGCAGTTACACCATTAATTTCCAGCTGCAGCTGCTGCTATTGGCATCATAAGATGGCGTACAGCTTCCTGGCGGCTGTTGTTGTCGCTTGCCGGCCAATGCAGACACTTGCTGGATGCTCTGGTTTGCGGCATGCTAAACAGACGAAGCCATGGAACGGGGAGTGACGTCATTGATGCCTTGGGTCACAATCTTGAGACGATTTTATTTGCTGGATGCTCTGGTTTGCAGCATGCTAAACAGACGAAGCCATGGAACGGGGAGTGACGTCATTGATACCTTGGGTCACAATCTTGAGACGATTTCATTTTACTCACTTTTCTGCGGCTCTTTAACAATGACGTGGAGGACACTCTTGTATGATCTTTGTGACACCCCAGTGGCCACAAAGCGCTTCCGTTTGTTCACATCTACCAACAATGAGGGCGGTCGGTCACTAACTATTGTTGAAACTATTGATCTGTACCTCGCCGGGCTACCAAACTATCGGGTGCTTGGTGAATCGGATGATGACACCGACTGGGTGACATCACTTGATCGTAGAACACAACGGCGACTACTGCTACTACTACTACTACTACTACTACTGCTGCTAAGAAACTCCACACCAGAAGTGTCGAGAACACAGCATGCGCTGATGCTGTTTCTTCGCGAGATTTCGCAGTTTTTAGTACACCAACCAGGATTGGATCAGATGACTTTGAAGTCTTCTCACCAACTAATCTGTCAGGTTCGAGACGCATAATGGCATCACGGATTAATGAGTTTACAGGAAAGAAGTTACACTTTGTGCTAAGCCTTCCATGTCTACAGCGCGTTCAGCGTATGTCTCCAAGCGTTGTTTGACACATTAATTAAACATGAGCCTCGTTGCAACTGCCTCGGTTTTACATTTAGTTACTAGAAGATAGCACGAGTGCGGACTGATGTTCAGAGTACCTTGCAGTGAAGAACAAAACGACGTATACAGTGTGTCCCAAAAAGTCTCCGACATGTTTTAGGGGCAGGTTCCTTACACCAAAACAATAGAAAAATATCTAGTAAACATGAGTTCTAAAATGCATACCTTAAGAGCTATGAGCAATCGTTCATCTTCGATACAATGAAATATTTCTGTTCTACTTGAAGCCCTTTGCTTTCCATATTTTAGAAGGAAGTAGTATGGATGAAAGCAAGGAAGAAACGTCAAGTAAGTATGATCTCAAAAATACATACCTTAAGAGTTATGAGCACTTGTTGAGCAGAAGAGATGTGTTTGACAGTAGCGAAGATGAAGAAGTGGTTATGTCTCTTAAAGTATACATTTTAGATCCCATGTTAGCTCGACATTTTTTTCTTGGTTTGCTCCAAACTACCTCCTCCTAAAATTTTGAAACCATACCCCTCGCTGTAGAGGATATCTAATTCATGGTATCGAATATGCTCAAGTGCTAATAGCTCTTAAAGTATCCATTTCAGAGCCGATGTTTACTAGATAGTTTTTTTGTGTAAGGAGCCTGTCCCTCAAGCTAGACGTTGTTTTTTTGAGAGAACTTGCATATGCCTCAGAACTCTCTGTTGCGTAACTGAAAGAGGCCATTTATTGAGGGGGATGCAATGCTGCTGAAGGTGTAGAATGTTGATGGTATTGTAGTATCTGTAACAGCAGTTCCTGCTGTTGCCATTGTTGTTGCTGTAGTTGGAATTCCCACACATTTTCTTGCTCTTGCTACAGTGTTTGTTGCTGTGCAGCTGCAAATAATGCTGCCACAAAAGTAGAAATTCACAATCCATAATCTACAATGAACGGTGAGAAAATCCTCGTTGCCACAGGCACTCAGTTTTGAACCGAAGCTCTTGGTGGACTATCTAAAGTCCTTCTCCTTCAGTGGGTGTTATTGCTTACAGGTGGCGCACCCATCGAAACTGGATTTATTTTATATATGTAATTCGCCATGGTGTTCCGACGAATAATAGTAGGGCTATATATCTCCACTCAAACAGAACCTTCCTTGCCTCGGTGAGCCTTATTTTCGAAGATGCTACTCCAGGCGGGTGTAAAGTGAATGTGCACAACGGAAAATATTGAATGCGGAAATGAAGATTTAGCCCTGTCTTACTACCCTCTGAAGCAGATCTTAGGATCTCTTAATGGTGATATTATCTTCTCCTTCTCGTTCTTTAACATATAAATTAAAAAATATACATAAATGAAAGATTAAGGGAGCTACTAACTACAAAAATGATAGATGCTGTTTCTGCTTATACATGTATTGTAGTTTAAAACCCCTTTATATATTACAAATTTTTATATATCAATGTCCAATAGACATAAAGAGATACAAATGAATTTCCTAACTAATATTATTGATCAATTGCCCAAATGTGCCCCTTTTTATGGCTACGCGATGAAACATAAATAATGCAAGTTGACTGAAATCATCTATGTACCAAACGCTAGCAGACACTACTTTCAAAGATGATCTACAATGGCGTGCAACCTCAGTGGAAATAAAATTTACGTGATCACAGCTGTTTAGCTTTATAACCCTAATAAGCTGAAGCAGTTAGCAATATCACCGTATGCACTGCATCTGGTGCGTCGGAGTGATGGTTCTCGTAGACGTCTGCGACCACGGAAGAACTCCAGCCACTAAATTAAAAAAAAAAAGAAACTCGTTGAAACACTAGTGACTAACTGCACCAATGCCGATTAAAAAGCAAGATAACCGAGGGTCTCGTGATCACGGTTAAGTTGTCTCTGTGCTGCACCAATGTTAAACGCCGATTACCAAAACGCGGTTAGCTAATCGGGAGTTTGACTGCGGTTAACTCCGCGTCTTACAAAGGAAAGCGCCCATATACATGCAGAGATAATGATATTCGCTGTCTGCCTGTGGCAAGGGTATTGTAACCGCCTTGATCTGTGGTACTTACGTGAGCTTTCCATATTGTTGGTGTATTGAGCTTTGTTACTGCACTATTGAGAACAAGAAAAGGACACCGAATTTTTCCAAATTCGAAGTAGGCATACTTTTGGAGTTGGTTACCTCCAATTCAAGTACATCAGAGTGTAAAAAAAAAAAAAACGGATGGTTGCACAGTTAGGGGAAAACTGGATGCATGGGAAAATACAGCAACACAATTTAATTCAACTCCAGGTAAGATAAAATTTATTTGAATCATAAAACCATAAATATGTTAGTAATGTAAATTAAAACACTATTTTCGATGGTGGTTAGATTAATATTGAATAACAATTCAAGATACACACAACAAAAATGATATCAGATACTACAAAATATATCCATTTCAGGTGTAACAAAAAGAAGGCCTGAAAGGCTTAAAACATGTTACGAGAGTTTGAAGAGGAGGTAGCGGAAGGGTTTGGCTGAAGAGAAGGTTCAAGTCCATAAAACCGGAGGAGGGAAGGCAGTACCAGTACCTAAATATAGCTCACGCGAGGCAAAACTACTGGAAATAGTTGGCGACTGGAAAATACCTTTGATTCGGATGCATAGTACAGTGTAATAATGGATCTAAATGTAGATGTAGTTGATGATGCAGCAGTTGGCGATGCCAACCAACTTCCTCCTCTGCACTGGACAGTGTGATGCAGAAGAGGGTGGAAGTACTCCAGCAGCTGCTGGAAATGATGAAGAGAGAACATATGAAAGAAATGAGAATAAAAAAATCTCAAAATTTTGGCACTAAAAGAAAAATTAAAATATTAGTAGTGGAGGAACTCTACCGAATGTAATGTAAATGTTAAAAAACATTTTTATTTGTGCGCTATAATAATTTCAAATAAAATTAATTACATCTTTTACATGTATTAAGTAACAGTTTACCTCAGTCGAAATGTTAATCAATTATAGTGCGACGAACTGCACGTCCTGGTAATGTGTCATCACGATACAATTGTTGATCGGGAGCTCGCTACGTAATAGCCTCAGCAGCCGCATATTTTCCGTATCTTCTGGTGGCTTTTCCAAGCCACAATGTCCTATATTATTAAAATGTGATCGCTGATTAATTGACAATTAAAGGAGAAACATGATTTCCTACTGCGGAAAAGTTCTGCGTTCTGTACCCCAGGTGACTGAATCCTTATGTAAGTGCAATCCACTGTACCAATGACTCCAGAAAATCCAGCCAGTGTGTTGAAACCATCCATCACAGAGCGTACTTCCACTTGAGAAGGAAACTTTATTTATTGACGAGACACTGTTGCTATGGTTCCTGACACTTCACTTATAATCATTTGTGCCGTTGTAGAATGTACATTAGCACTGTAACCATTTACTGTATTAAATGCTCCAGTTGTGTATGCCCTTAATTCCATCAGAAGTGTGTTCATGGGCGAGACCGGACTACACTCCTGGAAATGGAAATAAGAACACCGTGAATTCATTGTCCCAGGAAGGGGAAACTTTATTGACACATTCCTGGGGTCAGATACATCACATGATCACACTGACAGAACCACAGGCACATAGACACAGGCAACAGAGCATGCACAATGTCGGCACTAGTACAGTGTATATCCACCTTTCGCAGCAATGCAGGCAGCTATTCTCCCATGGAGACGATCGTAGAGATGCTGGATGTAGTCCTGTGGAACGGCTTGCCATGCCATTTCCACCTGGCGCCTCAGTTGGACCAGCGTTCGTGCTGGACGTGCAGACCGCGTGAGATGACGCTTCATCCAGTCCCAAACATGCTCAATGGGGGACAGATCCGGAGATCTTGCTGGCCAGGGTAGTTGACTTACACCTTCTAGAGCACGTTGGGTGGCACGGGATACATGCGGACGTGCATTGTCCTGTTGGAACAGCAAGTTCCCTTGCCGGTCTAGGAATGGTAGAACGATGGGTTCTATGACGGTTTGGATGTACCGTGCACTATTCAGTGTCCCCTCGACGATCACCAGTGGTGTACGGCCAGTGTAGGAGATCGCTCCCCACACCATGATGCCGGGTGTTGGCCCTGTGTGCCTCGGTCGTATGCAGTCCTGATTGTGGCGCTCACCTGCACGGCGCCAAACACGCATACGACCATCATTGGCACCAAGGCAGAAGCGACTCTCATCGCTGAAGACGACACGTCTCCATTCGTCCCTCCATTCACGCCTGTCGCGACACCACTGGAGGCGGGCTGCACGATGTTGGGGCGTGAGCGGAAGACGGCCTAACGGTGTGCGGGACCGTAGCCCAGCTTCATGGAGACGGTTGCGAATGGTCCTCGCCGATACCCCAGGAGCAACAGTGTCCCTAATTTGCTGGGAAGTGGCGGTGCGGTCCCCTACGGCACTGCGTAGGATCCTACGGTCTTGGCGTGCATCCGTGCGTCGCTGCGGTCCGGTCCCAGGTCGACGGGCACGTGCACCTTCCGCCGACCACTGGCGACAACATCGATGTACTGTGGAGACCTCACGCCCCACGTGTTGAGCGATTCGGCGGTACGTCCACCCGGCCTCCCGCATGCCCACTATACGCCCTCGCTCAAAGTCCGTCAACTGCACATACGGTTCACGTCCACGCTGTCGCGGCATGCTACCAGTGTTAAAGACTGCGATGGAGCTCCGTATGCCACGGCAAACTGGCTGACACTGACGGCGGCGGTGCACAAATGCTGCGCAGCTAGCGCCATTCGGCGGCCAACACCGCGGTTCCTGGTGTGTCCGCTGTGCCGTGCGTGTGATCATTGCTTGTACAGCCGTCTCGCAGTGTCCGGAGCAAGTATGGTGGGTCTGACACACTCGTGTCAATGTGTTCTTTTTTCCATTTCCAGGAGTGTATTTCGGTTAGTTGGGAATTCTAACCTATCGTGAATTTGATCCAATAACCATCACACTGTTTCTTTTGAAAGATGAAATCTCTCTTCAAAATTCCAGTCACCGTAATCTTCGAAAGGATTTCCCCTTTCCACAAGTACACCAACACTCTTGCGACGATTTATATGTTGAAGATATAGCATTTCTACGTCTTCTATGCCAAATAAAACGTCAAAATGCGTTGCCATGTTACGTGTTTACAATAAGTTAATCATGATCAATTCAAGATAATCGACCCTTCGAGCTCGGTTAACTTTAATCACGATCAAATCCCTCGATTAACTTTGATCGAGGTTGGTGCAACTGAATATCGAGTTAATCAGGGTTAAATGCTGACTTGACTGCGGTTAACTTTTAATCAGCGTTGGTGCAGTTGGCCCTAGGACGGCAGAAGACGGTCCTCTGACTAGTATAATCTAATATTGTCTTTCCTCTCTGTGTTCTACAGACGAGGAACGTGAACTCCCAGACAAAAGTACCGAGTTCTGATAACGTCTCAATGTGAGTAAAGGCAGAAGAAGGGCTCTCAATCACTGAACGCTGTGTATTCAACAACGACTCCCTACCCGGAGGCGAAGTCCAGAATCGTGTAAGTTCGCAACAGCACTGTGCCTAACCGTTCTCACTATAAAATCTCCTGAGAGCAAAGACAGCAAGTCCCTCTGTAGCAACAAAGCTGATACTGAGCGACTGTCAGACACGGGCGCTCAAAATTGAAGAGTTCTTTCTCTCCACTGCTGGCTTCCCAGCAATGCTTGGCTCCCCTCCCTCCGTACGGCGAATCACATGCTCGAAACCACGGAAAATTTTCCCTCTCTACAGATTCTTCTGAACACTGACCAACCATATTTTAGTCTTTTGTCGTCCAGCACGGAAAGTTTGCGAGGAAATACCTATCCTCTTTAATTAGGAATTCATGCAACAGTACGCTTCTCGGAGTAAAAATCCTTGTAAATAACCCAGCCTGCGTGATTTCCGAGGTAACGATTCCTTGTTCCTCTCTGTTGCGTCCAAGATTTTCAGAGTTTCCGGTTATTCTTCCAGTCTAGCTACAATACCAGCCAGCTGCTCCAGCGCTCAGGTGCTCCGACCGTCCGGCTGGGGCTACTTCCTCTGTTAAGCAGGACCAACACACCTGCGCAGGCTTTTCCACCCAGGGCCTGAGTTACGCCTGCCGTTTCATTTCCACTGGTGTTCATACCTATACTAGTATAGGCAATCATTCATTATGCCATTTTGATAATAATGACACTCCATCACCTTTCATGCAATAAGCGTTAAAAACTATTTACAAGGTGTACATGACAATGTCTGCCTTCTATAAATATTCATATACGATGTACAACCTATCAGATGATACCTAATTTTGGTTGTAAATCACGGCAAGGTATGTAGATGAGTGCTTGTAAGGTGCGAAATTGTACCCACCTTACAATGTAACTGAAATATGGCACGTTACCCAGAGTTCGCCCACTAACGCATTTTTAACCTGATGAGCAATCCATTTCATCAACATGTAGTAAACCTCGAGGCTGACTTTACAGATGTATCCTGGAAATTCGGATCTTAAGCCAAGAACTCCATTCCTTGTACACGCAGTTTTCCTCAGCCGCGCCGTGCAGTGGTCGCAGAAGCAAACAGAGTACCTAAGGTTACAGGGGAATCGTGTCGCTCACTGGTCACCCAATTTAGGAACGCCAAGGTAACTAAGCCCGAAGAATACCGACGGGTGCTGAGCTCACGAAGGAGCTCGCCATTTGTAGCATGTGATTTATCGAATGCCACGGACGCATAATGTGAGTGTCATTTCAGCCATGACCCCCCTCCTCCCCCCCCCCCCAGCTCCAGCAACCCTGTCAAGCTTCACACTCTCGTCACTTGTCTACAATAAAACTAGAGTGTACAAGGTGCTCCAGAAGTTTCGTCCGATTTCACATGACTACTATAACTCGTTCAATACATTTCAGAGTGTACCTGAAGTTACTACACTCATGCTCATAAATTAAGGATGATTGCAGAATGTGCCACACAACTTGGCACTACACAAAACTGACACTAATACCATAGGCACATAGGGAACACACACGACACAGATATGTAAGTCCACGGTATTGATGAGAAGTTGAGAAAACCGTCCCGAAATACATGTGCTTCAGAACGCCACTGTTTCCTGCGCATGTACCCCGACATCAATATGGGATATGATCACCATGCACACGTACACAGGCCGCACAACGGGTTGGCATACTTTGGATCAGGTGGTCGAGCAGCTGTTGGGGTATAGCCTCCCAATCTTGCACCAGTGCCTGTCGGAGCTCCTGAAGTGTCGTGGAGGTGTGAAGACGTCGACCGACAGCATCCCAGACGTTCTCGATGAGGTTTAGGTCTGGAGAACAGGCAGGCCACTCCATTGGCCTGATATATTGTGTTTCAATGTACTCCTCCACGATGGCAGCTCGGTGGGGCCGTGCGTTGTCGTTCATAAGGAGAAAGGTGACACACACTTCACCCCTGAAAAGGCGGACATGCTTGTGCAAAATGACGTGTTACAATTCCTCTGTCAAAGACATGCAGGGGTGTACGTGCACCAATCATAATCCCACTCCACACCATCAAACCACGACCTCCATACAGGTCCCTTTCAAGAACATCAAGGGGTCGGCGTCTGGTTCCTGGTTCACGCCAGATGAAAACCCGGCGAGAATCACTGCTCAGACCATACCTGCACTCGTCCGTGAACATAACCTGGGACCACTGTTCCAATGACCATGTACTGTGTTCTTGACACCAGGCTTTACAGGCTCTCCTGTGACCAGGCTTCAACGGAATGCACGTTGCAGGTCTCCGGGCGAATAAACCATGTCTTTTCAGTCGTCTGTACACTGTGTATCTGGAGATAACCGTTCCCGAGCAATGCTACCTGCAGTACTCCGTGGCCGTCTGCGGGCACTGATGGTGAGATATCGGTCTCCTTGTGGTGTTGCACAATGTGGACGTCCCGTACTGTAGCGCCTGGACACGTCTCCTGTCTGCTGGAATCGTTGCCGTAATCTTGAGATCACACTTTTGTGGCACACGGAGGGCCCGTGCTACGACCTGCTGTGTTTGACCAGCCTCCAGTCGCCCTAGTATTCTACCCCTCATAACGTCATCAATACGTGTTCTTAGAGCCATTTTCAACACACAGTCACCATTAGCACGTTGAAAACGTCTGCACACTTAGTCGCTGCACCGTACTCTGACATGCACCAACACACCTCTGCATGTGGACTGCTGCCAGCGCCACCTTGCTACGACCGCAGTTCAAATGCACCGCATGGTCATACCCCGAGGTGATTTAAGCCCTCAAAGCGCCCACCATGTATCAGCATTATCCTTAATTTATGAGCGTGAGTGAATAAACACCTCTGTCGTCTTGTGGCGTCACAATTCACCCAAAGGTAGTGAAAGAGGAGGCATGTAGATGGAATCTTTCACAAACCACCACAAAATTTTCATATATAAGGGCGATCAAAATGTTTCAGTTGTAGGGCTTTACTGCAGCGCGCCGGCCGAAGTGGCCGTTCGGTTAAAGGCGCTGCAGTCTGGAACCGCAAGACCGCTACGGTCGCAGGTTCGAATCCTGCCTCGGGCATGGATGTTTGTGATGTCCTTAGGCTAGTTAGGTTTAACTAGTTCTAAGTTCTAGGGGACTAATGACCTCGGCAGTTGAGTCCCTTAGTGCTCAGAGCCTTTTGAACCATTTTACTGCAGCGTATGTGCAACGTAAGACGACTTTGATGAGAGTATAATGTAAGCACCGACATGTAGGCAAGAGACAAATGTGGCATTCGTGTGTTTCTGACATGCATACGATAAACAGGAAAATGTGAACTATGGTGATGTTATTAACAAATGCGTCCAAACAGGACCAACGGGCTGTTATTCTTTTCTTGATTGACATTCAACGGAGACTGAAGAACACGTGTGCGGTAGCATGTCTGTCGAATTCCACCCTTGTAGAATGGTGCCCCGAGTTCATCGCTGGTCGTGATTCGACACAAGACGGTAGTCGATCTGGCAGGCCAGACTCATCCATAACAGACAACATACGAAGCTGGAGACGGTCCAGTGCCGGTTCTATAGTTCTAATCTCTCCCCTCGTGATTATCTTGGCTTCGGTAACTTACAAAAGGCCTTGAAGAGTCGACGATTCCTGTCAAGCGAGGATGTGCAACAGGTAGTTACGGACTGCTTCACGCAGCAGAGCACCGTGTTTTCAGCAAACGCGTATTTTCAGCCTGGTGCGTCGATGGGGTGGTGGCCTCAGTGCTCATGGCGATTTTGCGTGATTGGCATACCGATTCTGGACTGTGCAGCCTTCGAACGGAAAATTTGTAATCGCCCCTTATACTTTGAGATCAGGCCACCCGGTAGGCAACGTGTATTGCTAAACCCGTGCTGTGACATTTGCAATGTGTACTCTAGGAGAAAATATCGCCGCACAGTTGTGTCTACACCGCACGATTATAAAAAGTGATGCACATAGAAAAGCAGAAGGAAATGAAAAGAAACTTCACAGCCTGAGAGGATATGCGATGTTATTTCTGTGACAGCAAAATCGAGTGAAATTTACAAAATAACTTGGCAGTATATTCTCACTTACTAGTATAGCGTTGCAGCTCCCTGACCTGGATTCCTTCATTGATTCATCTTGGAAGGGTTTCGCAAAACCGTTGTATCCTGTCCTGAGGCAAGGGAGACCTCAATTTTGGTGACTATCCCTTGTTACCCTGGATACTGCTACTGGGACAGATTTGACGCGCGAGATGGTCTCGCACATGTTCTATCTGGAACAGATATGGTGGTCAGGTGTACCACAGCATCAAGGGGACAGTTCACAGAAACATATGTCATGCGTAGCCGAACACCGTTATGTTGAAAGACGGCACCATGATACTATCACTCAAGAATTTGCAGGACGTCGCTAACGTACCCTTGTGCCGTCAGCGTTCTCTCAGTTGGTACTAGCCACGGCCTGAAACCGTACTCGGTGACTTTCCACACCGTCGCGCTAGCAGTAACATCGATGTGCCTCTCCAAAACTTTTGGAAGAATGGGACATTTCCCCAGGTTGCTGCCATACTCGCCAACGATCGTCATCCGGGATAGTGCAGAACTACGTTTCCTTGCTGACGACAATGCGACGCCATTTGTCATTAATCCATGCTGCTCCGGCACAGCACTGCACCACTGCTACCAACGTTTGTGTCTCGTTGAATACGCCAGTGCTTGTCAGATCACCGAAGTTATGCGATGTCGGGCGTGGCCAGTAGTTGGACGAGTACCGCTTGGCAACGATGTTGGTTGCTTTCCCTCTGTCTTTCGACAAAGAGGAGGATGGACGATAACATAATGTTCCTGACCGTCAGACTTTGCATCAGTGCCCTACATTAAATTGAAATTCTCTCATGAACGAAGAACATGAACTACTGTTCATGGTGATATGTCTATCGGATATATACGTTATGCTCGGTACTCACCTTAGGTTATGTGAGGACAGTAGCTATGTGACGAGACCGCGTTTCATCCTCTTTCTTTGCAATTAGGTGGCTGAACCTGCTTTTCGGTGTCGCCCACTCAATAATGCCACACAAGCTCACTTTTTCTTTCTACAGGACCACTCAAAATGCAGCTACTTGTCTCTTGGTGCAAAAAGTATCCTACGCAAAGGGAGAGATATTCCCTAGCCCGGCTGTTGCTAGTCTCCGATCAATGGGGCAAGATGTCACAGGGAATCATTATCCGCTCTCGGATGGCAGGCACAGTTGAGAAGGGGTTAAGATTTGCTTGGCGCACAAAACGGCTATCTTCCTTCGTGATGGTTGGACGTAGTCGACCAGAACCTTGATAACGAGCATGACTTCACTCATGTTCCCCAGTAGTTAAACATGGGACCACTGTCAGATCTAAATACCCCACAAATCTGGACATTAAACGAGTCAACCAGCAAGTTAAATGCAGACACCCAATAGTACTCCTCTCAAAGTCTGTTAAATGCTCATAACTCTATTTGACACGAGTACGCTGCATGTCCGTGGCCCTCACAGCAGTCACTCATCATCATCTGACGCTGTTCACGCCCTTCATTTACCCTAAAAGGGCTGGTTACAACACTATACACAAACAACACTAATGCACTCTGACGGCCTTTCTATATCACAAGGCCGGCCGCAGTGGCCGAGCGGTTGTAGGCGCTTCAGTCGGGAACCGCCCGACTGCTACGGTCGCAGGTTCGAATCCTTCCTCGGGCATGGATGGGTGTGATGTCCTTAGGTTAGTTAGGTGTAAGTATTTCTAAGTTCTAGGGGACTGATGACCTCAGATGTTAAGTCCCATAGTGCTCAGAGCCATTTGAACCATGTCACAGCTATCTACAACCCCGCTGAATGTGTGAATATATAAGCAGTTTTTGTTGACATACGATCACATCCTCTGGGTGGTTCACTTCTTTTAATGAGGCAGTGCATATAGCACATACAGGATGTATTACCCTAAACATCTTTTGTTGATGCGCTATCGTCATGTCCACACGATGAATATTGGGTAAATATAAGGCGAGCGAGAAAGCCAGCAACAGCAATGAGAGACCAAGCAGTAGCCACATGAACGTGCACTTTACACTAGCGAAAAGGAGAAATTTAGTTTCGATGCATAAGTTAAAAGAAGGAAAAGTGATTTTCTGTTTTTGTTCTTGCAGAACAGTGGCTCCCTACCTGGGGATAATTATGCCCTGATTGGTAAAATGTAATTTCCTGAGGAATAAAAACAAAAGGTGTGGTTCGGCCACTAACTAAATTACTTTCAAAATATGTTTACTGTTATCACAATGTCGTAAGACTGTAATACTGATTATGTAAGTGCCGAATAATTACGTTATCTTTTCAAATACTATCATTAACCCGTCACGTATTATAGTAGACGTTACAGCTCGTAGAACGAATGTATGAACTACATCACGTAACCCACACACTAAGAACGTACTGTGAACTTTGTAGCATGCACCTGTCAAAAGTGAGACATATGCACCACACGTAATTAAATATATCATTAAAATGCCTTCTCCGAGTTGTGAGCAGTTCCTGTGATAGATCAGAAATTGATTATCATTCACTTCACAACAATAAAGGAACTAATTGTCGTCACAAAACAACAATAACAATGCAGTGGCTACTACAGAGCTGTAAGGTCCTCACATTACTATTATTGTCATTATTATTATTATTTCTTTACTTTCTCAGACGTTATGTCTGGTTAAAAATGAAAAGTGACACGGACCTTGATCAAGCGTCACCTCCTTTCAACTGTACGGTATATGTTACATTGCATTTAGGAACTTTCGGATAATTGAAAATGTATCAATAATTGCAGATTTCTGTAGTTGTATATATACGTTTGGATGTAGCTGTATTGCAGTATTACTATTGCTGTATTATTATTATTACTATTATTACGGGCAGTGGTCAGAAACAAAGCGTTGGTTCTAGGCGCTTCAGTCTGGAACTGCGCGATCGCTACGGTCGCAGGTTCGAATCCTACCTCGGGCATGGATGTGTGTGATGGCCTTAGGTTAGTTAGGTTTAAGTAGCTCTAAGTTCTAGGGTACTGATGACGTGAGATGTTAAGTCCCATAGTGCTCAGAGCCATTTTTGAACAAAGCGTTGGGAGCCTGATGTCTTCAAATTTTTGCCAGTGCAGAAGTAAGAAGTCCACCAGTCAAGTGATTTACAAACAATAGGCCTAAGGAGATTGCACTCATTTTAGTTTGATTGATTTTAAATGGGGGTGCAATCCGCAGGTGAAGTAAGAGTTGCCAGCGACAGAAGTGGTGTAAAAGAAGCATGGTTTTTAACTGTAGACAACACTAATGATATACTCAGAACTGCTTCATCACTCTATACAAAACAAAAAACATGTCACTGGAAATGAGCAGTAGCAATTGTCACATTCAGGTATTAGTTCTTGATTTAATAAAACACTCACAAAATTAAACATCAATTACATTTCGTCATTTTAAAAATTAAATTTTTTTTAGTGAGGATTTCTAGCTAGTATTAGTCAGCAGCAGCCGGCCGAGACAAACAAGCAGCCACAATGAAATAATCTATTTTGTGACATTTTACGAGTTCCTAACCAGGAACGAATTGTATAGTTCCATCGGTGTGGTTTGGTAGTCTTTTTCTTGAGTCTCTGCAGGTTAATTCAAATAGTTTCCGTTTGCGTCGGAAGATAAACCGATTTATTGACATATTACAAGTTCCCAATCAGGAGCGAATTATTTAGACTCATATGGGTGCTTTCGTAGTTAAGTATTTGAATCTCTGCATGTAATTTATTGGACACAGATCTTGCGTTTACCTCTGTGTTCACAGTAGAGTTCCATAGTTCATGTTGATTGTCCTTGTTTTCCTGTGTAGTGTAGTTTTCCAAGGTCTTTAGTATGGATAGGGAATATGATGGCTGTCTGAATGCAAGCCGATTTGGTGGCACTCCGCTCTCAGCTCCAGGCTGTGGTGGCTTCGATTACACAGCTTGAAGCTGCAATGGGTGGCCATCACTGTTGTGGGCCTGCCGTGCCGATCCAACGGACGTCCACCACGTCTGAGTCCGTGGATCGGTCCGCACCGGTGACAAACCCAGATACTGCTCGCACTGAGGTTGACCACTTAACCGTGGTCGAGTGGGACGCCGCTTAGGGCGTGGTGGCGCTGAAAGACTTTCCATGGGGCCGCATATAAGGCCTCCCTGGTTACTCTGACAAACAGGTTCCAGATGCTGTCTGTGGCTGACACTGTCCCTCAGCCAGATGCAGGGAACATCTCTGCCTGCAAGATCCGAGCAGTGACAGATGGTGAGGTTATTAGTAGTTGGGAGCTCCAATATTACGCGCTTTATGGGGCCCCTTAGGGACACGGCTGCCTAGGAGGGGAAGAAAACTAATGTGCAACACTTGTACATAACGGGTGGAGTAATTCCAGACTGGAAAGGGTCCTTCCGGATGCCATGGAAAACATAGGGTGCAGCAACTGCAGGTAGTGGCTCACATCGGTACCAACGATGTGTGTCACTTTGGATTGGAAGAGATTGTCTCTGGCTTCGAGCGGCTAACAAAAGTGGTAAAGGCTGATAGTCTTGCTTACGAGATGGAAGCAGATCTGACCATTTGCAGTATAGTTGACAGGACAGGTAGCGGATCTCTGGTACAGAGCCGAGTAGGGGGTCGGAATCAGAGACTCAGGTGGTTATGCGACCGTGTAGGCTGCAGATTTCTCTACTTGCACCCTAGGGTGGTTGGAATTCGGGTTCCGCTAAAAAGGTCAAGCGTCCACTACACGCAAGAGGCGGCTGCATGGGTGCAAGGGCTGTGTGGCGTGGACTGGGCGGTTTTTTTAAGTTAGAGGGCCTCGGGGAAATACAAAACGGGGCTTCAGTCACAAAGAGAGCAAGTCGAACATAGGAAGAACGTAGTTGTGTTGGGGAAGTACTAATAGAAAACACTGATGCTGAAATTGTTACACGCACTGAAATCTGTGTAAGACCGGAGATATGTTCAGCTGAAATTTTTGCGGAGAACCTAACGGAGTTCCGAAAGGATAGGCTAAACAGAGTTGGCGGTGTCATATTTGTTGCCGTTAGAAGTAGACTGCCTTGTAGCGAAATTGAGGCAGATAGTTCCTGAAATAAAGTAGTAATTGGATCCTTGTACCGACCTCCCCTAATCAGATGATAAAATTGCTGAAAGATCCAAATAAATCTTGAGTTTAATTTCAACCACGTACCCAATTCATACAGTTACGGTTGGAGGCCACTTTAATTCACCCTCGATATGTTGGCGAAAATACATGTTGAAATCCGGAGGTACGCATAAAACTTTATCCGAAATTGTGCTAAACGCTTTCTCTGAAAATTATTTCGAGCTGTTAGTTTATGAGCCCACGCGAATAGTAGACGGATGTGAAAATACACTTGACCTCCTAGCAACAAATAATCCTGACCTAATTACAAGAATCAAAACGGGTACAGCAATTACTGAACACAGGGTTTTCGTGACGAGACTGAATACTGTAAACCCCTAATCCTCCAAAAAATATGAGAAAAATATATCTATTCAAAAATGTGGACAAAAATTCAGCCGACCGGGGTGGCCGAGCGGTTCTAGGCGCTATAGTCTGGAACCGCACGACCGCTACGGTCGCAGGTTTGAATCCTGCCGTGGGCATGGATGTGTGTGATGTTCTTAGATTAGTTAGGTTTAAGTAGTTCTAAGTTCTAGGGGACTGGTGAGCTTAGAAGTTAAGTCCCATAGTGCTCAGAGCCATTTGAACCATTTGAACAAAAATTCACTTGACGCCTTCCTGAGAGACAATCTCCACTACATCCAAATTAACGATGTAAATGCAGACAATATGTGGCTTGAATCAAAAGAAATGGTATAGATACCATTCGTGAGATTTATGCCAAATAATTTAGCAAACGACGGAGCTGAACCTCTTTTATACACAGAACGGGTCAGAACACTGTTGCAGAGACAACGAAAAAAGCATGCCAAATTCAAACGACCATAGTGTGATCTAGCCATGTCCTTTTGAAAGGGACCATCCCAACGTTCGTGCTGATCGGTTTCAGGAGGTCTGATTGTTGGGACAGAGCCGCCCCTCCTAGATGCGAGTCCAGGACTTTAGCACTCAATCACATTACTGGCTTTATTTGTTCGAGCTAAGATTTAAAATCTCCTTCAAATTAAAGAGTTTCTCGTTACTTCTTTATCTAATGCGGAACTACTACGTTTGGTAAATACAAAGATAGTCGTCTGTGAACTCTATGAAAGTGTATATTATGTAGTTGTTGTTGTGGTCTTCAGTCCTGAGACTGGTTTCATGCAGCTCTCCATGCTACTCTATCCTGTACAAGCCTCTTCATATCCCAGTACCTACCGCAACCTACATCCTCCTGAATCTGCTTAGTGTATTCATCTCTTGGTCTCCCTCTACGATATTTACCCTCCACGCTGCCCCCCCCCCCCAATACTAAATTGATGATCCCTTGATACCTCAGAACATGTCCTACCAACCGATCCCTTCTGCTAGTCGAGTTGTGCCACAAACTTCTCTTCTCCCCAATCCTATTCAATACTTCCTCATTAGTTATGTGATCTACCCATCTAATCTTCAGCATTCTTCTGTAGCACCACATTTCAAAAGCTTCTATTCTCCTCTTGTCCAAACTATTTATCGTCCATTTTTCACTTCCATACATGGCTACGCTCCATACAAATACTTTCAGAAATGACTTCCTGACACTTAAATCTATACTCGATGTTAACAAATTTCTCTTCTTCAGAAACGCGTTCATTGCCTTGCCAGTCTACATTTTATATCCTCTCTAGTTCGACCATCATCAGTTATTTTGCTCCCCAAATAGCAAAACTCCTTTACTACTTTAAGTGTCTCATTTCGTAATCTAATTCCCTCAGCATCACCCGACTTAATTCGACTACATTCCATTATCTTCGTTTTGCTTTTGTTGACGTTCATCATATAACCTCATTTCAAGACACTATCAATTCCGTTCAACTGCTCTTCCAAGTCCTATGCTGACTCTGACAGAATTACAATGTCATCGGCGAACCTCAAAGTTTTTATTTCTGTCCCATGGATTTTAATACCTGCTTTGAATTTTTCTTTTGTTTCCTTCACTGCTTGCTCAATATACAGATTGAATAACATCGGGGGTAGGCTACAGTCCTGTCTCCCTCCCTTCCCAACCACTGCTTTCCTTTCATGTCCCTCGACTCTTATAACTGCCATCTGGTTTCTGTACAAATTGTAAATAGCCTTTCGCTCCCTGTATTTTACCCCTGTCACCTTCAGAATTTGAAAGAGAGTATTCCAGTCAACATTGTCAAAAGCTTTCTCTAAGTCTACAAATGCTAGAAACGTAGGTTTGCCCTTCCTTAATCTAGCTTCTGAGATCAGTCGTAGGGTCAGTATTGCCTCACGTGTTCCAACATTTCTAGGGAATCCAAACTGATCTTCCCCGAGGTCGGCTTCTACTAGTTTTTCCATTCTTCTGTAAAGAATTCGCGTTAGTATTTTGCAGCTGTGACTTATAAAACTGATAGTTCGGTAATTTTCACATCTGTCAACACCTTCTTTCTTTGGGATTGGAATTATTATATTCTTCTTGAAGTCTGAGGGTATTTCGCCTGTTTCATACATCTTGCTCACCAGATGGTAGAGTTTTGTCAGGACTGGCTCTCCCAAGGCCGTCAGTAGTTCCAATGGAATGTTGTCTACTTCGGGGGCCTTGTATCGACTCAGGTCTTTCAATGCTCTGTCAAACTCTTCACGCAGTATCGCATGTACCATTTCATCTTCATCTACATCCTCTTCCATTTCCGTAATATTGTCCTCAAGTACATTGCCCTTGTATAGACCTTCTATATACTCCTTCCACCTTTATATTATATTATGTATATTATGAAGATTGACAAAGAAAGGAATGATCAATACATTTTTTAAAATTAAATTATTTTTCCTTCCTTCTGACCTCGTCTACCTTTATAGGGTGCTATTTGACGATTATTTCCTTCTGCGAATGTTATGCATTAAGATATTCATCCTGGCGTCACAACGTAGCTTCAGCTAAGAGGAGGAATATCGAGTACACTACGTGTGTGAGAATCGTATCTGGCAACTTTCCGTCTACTATCTACGCCCTATGTTTTGTAGTTGTGGGCTGGAAAGCTACATGGCATTTTTTTTAAAGGAAGCATGGCATACGGAATATAATCAGGAGTAAAATCACACATACTGTAATCTATTCGCAATGTTAACCAGTCTCGATAAGGAAGGGCAATCTTGGCATTCGTTAAGAGGAGGTAATTTTTCATGAAGAATGAGATAGAGAGCTAGAGAGTACTGAGGACAGGAGCGTTGAGAGAATGGCCTAATATGATGAGGTGTGCGTCGTAGAAAACGACACAAAATACCTCATAAATATCTTCTAAAAACTTGTTTATAAGCATTTTATTATCTGCGATGTAACTAATGGATATGAAAGGGTACACTCATTATTTAGTTCTAATTAATGCAATACATTCTGAACGTCCTACTCGTCTTAACCGTCTTCCTTAGAAACTATATCCCAAAGTGAATGGACTTGGATGAAATTGGTAACGAATACTGTTTACAAGCGCTTTGGCTGTTCGTGTTATACTCGATGCGGAGCCTTCCACAGCGAGACCATTGATCACGCGGCGGTCCCCAGTCAACTCTAGGGTTCCCAGCATAAAAAAGCGACACAAGTGCAGCCTGCGCCATTCCAGCACACTCTCCGTCTAAAATTACGCTCCGTTCAGCTCGGTTCCGATACTAACGTACTACATAAATATTTAATCGGGGCACTATAAGGCACGCAGTATGATAATAGTGGCAAGGTGTAATACATAACTGGCGGACGCGGCTGGAAATAGGTTGTTATTAAGCCACGATCCATCAGGCTCGGCTCCTGCGCCACGCCCACGCGTGTCAATCAGCTGGGCGGCCACGAACATCCTCCACTCCGAGGCTACTCCTTAGATTTATTGTAGATAACTCAACATTTCAATTACCACAGCGTTTATAGCTGACACGTGTGTACAGGACACCAATATCAACAGGAAAGCAACAAAAAAATTGATGAGTAATTTTCGATTGTTCAAATGGCTCTGAGCACTATGGGACTCAACTGCTGAGGTCATTAGTCCCCTAGAACTTAGAACTAGTTAAACCTAACTATCCTAAGGACAGCACAAACATCCATGCCCGAGGCAGGATTCGAACCTGCGACCGTAGCGGTCTTGCGGTGCCAGACTGCAGTGCCTTTGACCGCACGGCCACTTCGGCCGGCTTTTTCGATTGTCTGAAGGTTTTCTTCAACGTAACGTGGATTGTTCATGAAAGAATCCCTGGTGACTTACCAGATGCAGTGATTCGAAATAAAAATAACTAGTTATTTCGTGAAATCTGGTGCCAGAGATAAACGAACCAGAACTAAGCTTTCTCAGTGGCTGACAACGTAAGGTATTTAAACGTTTGACGTGTTCTGACTAGTAAGTTCAGTTGTATAACGATTAATGCTCGCCATCTACATCTCCAGCTCGAAAGTGGTAATGACACGGATACACTGCTGTTCTTCCTCTTCAGCCAATTTATTTTTTGCAATCGCACAACGCCACAGCCGCAATGAAAACAGCAGGCAGAAATGTTTTAAATACGCGAAAGGAGAAACAGAGACTGAATAACGAGCAATAAATAAACCAACAGTTGTATTTTCATTTCTGATTGATTCCAGAGGCAAGCGGTTTCGGCATTTCATTATGCCATCATCAACCCCTATATGCAAACATAGCGGCTGAGCTAACATTGCCATACAAAATATCATGCAAATGCCCACCAGTATCCGCTTCAGCGTATGTAACGTGACTATAAACTTTTAAACAAACTGAGAGCAACCTTGTTATACATTAAGAGGAAGCAACAGCCTCTGCCGGCTGCTTCTGTAGAACAGACAAACAAATTATGACTCATGGTAATCCAAAAACGCTCACAATTGTGTAAATAACTTCTGCATTATCTTGAGAACGTCACCGGACAAAATACTGATCACACCCTTAAAAGAGCACAGTTGTCGCTTTGCAGTTCTCCAGGTGGTGTCGACCTGGTGCAAGACATTCATGTCACCGTTCGCCTCTGATGTAAGTCATAGCAGTGAAAAACAGACGTTCCCAAGGGAACTATAGTTCCCTTGCAACACTTCTCACAACAGGCCACAGCTTACAGCGTCACCTGCAGCTACACAACTGCGTAGTTTTATCAGGGCACTCGCGATTTAGCCTCTTTCCAAATGATGCAAGGGCTCAAATGCACACGAACTATGTGTGAGGTGAAATTTAGGTCAAATAGATTCTGTGTTGTTTTGAGGATGTTTTCTTTAACTATGAGTTGGGCAAACTGTTTAGGTTTACTACGAACATGAACCTTGATTTTTGTATCCATATCCTCGCTGACGAAGTGCTTCCCTTCTTTTATAACTTCACCATGCGCTGGTGTAGATACATCCGTGTTCCATGATGATACCAGCCATGTTCGTGGACGCCAAAGGATTTCATAACTTGATCCAGATTGAGCGCTCCATAAACTATGAAGGCGAAAGAGATCTACGTAATAAGAGAAGTAGCTAATACTTTGTGGACTTCAGTGCATTATTTCCCATTTTTCCTCCTTTATCAACAAACACTAGTTTGCTACACTTGAGGACAAAAGAGGCTTAGGCATTGTATGTCGCTACCAAGTAACGCAACTCGATGTAACTTGGAAAATACATAGAAAGAACTGTACAAGTAGGCCTAAATGGCCGGCCACTATGGCCGAGCGGTTATAGGTGCTTCAGTCCGGAACCGCGCTGCTGCTACGGTGGTAGGTTCAAATCCTGTCTCGGGCATGGATGTGTGTGATGTCCTTAGGTTAAGTAGGTTTAAGTAGTTCTAAGTCTTGGGGACTGATGACCTCTGATGTTAAGTTCCATAGTGCTTAGAGACATTTGAACCTCTTTTTGGTCCTAAATGAAAGAAATACGTAATCCATCGAAGAGAAACGATTCTTCTATTCAAAGACAATAATTACACTGAGGTCATCGAAATTTTTAAAGGTCTCCTAGGCAGTGTGAAAGGCTGAAATTGTTTCTTAATGGGTTGTGTGATCACCTCAGCCAGCAATGCACGCTCTGCGATGTGCTCCGACGCTGGCCACAAGGTTGGTTAAGAGTTCTTGTAGTAGGCCGTTCCATTCCTCCGCCACCACGGTTGACAACTGCTGGACAGTCGTCGGTGCATATAGACGTACTGCAGTACGTCACCCAAAGAAATCTCAGACGTGCTCGATGGGAAGCAACGCATACGCCAGTTCAGAGGCAGTCTATCTTCTGGTCCCAAGAGTCCCTCCCCGTGCGCTGTTCAATGCGATCAGGCATTGTCATTCGTAAGAATGAAGTCAAGCCTGAATGCACCTTGATGTGGAAGAAGTACAATGTCACAATAACGATAACCAGTTAGTGTACTGTGTTGAAAGATCTGGAGGTCAGTACAACCATGCAAAACATGGATTCCATCTAAGATTACCACACTGCACTTTAAAACTCAAGAACAAGCTAGATAAAGTAAGGAAACATATAAACTGCTCGCTGGAAATGAATGAAGGTGTGCGAACATATTGTCAGAGGTCTCACAGTCGTGTACAGAAAGTTGGACTTCATATGGTGTAAGGTCATCGTGACTACAGCGCCAAATGGGGCAGGCACCACAACACAACACAAGCAATTGAAGGGAGGGGAACAGATAATGTCGTCAATCAAGCAATAGTTGTGGTACACTGTTGTGGTGTTCTTCATTATAATATAGCCCGGGGACATGTAGCTGACTTCACACGGGAAAGAATCAATCGGAAAGTGGAAGCAGGACGAAGTGTAGCTAGTGTACCACTGAAGTTTGGTATTGCTCACATCACTGTTTCAGGTGCGTGGATACCATTACGTACTACAGGCACGGCTGCCCGGAGGTGCGGAGGTTGTCGGCCACAGGCAAGAAGGAACCCAAGTCAAACAGCAGGTGCAATTATAACTACCTTTAACATGACAGCACGGCACACACTCTCACTCTCTCGACAGTGGCACAGTGAGTGCATGAGTGGTTTCTTTTCCCGACTACCAGTACATTGTATTCCTTTGTCACCCGCCCGTCGGCGACACCGTTGGCGAAGATGCATAAACTTAAGGACCAACGACGAGTTGGGTCGCGTGCTCTTCTCGGATGAGAGCAGACCAAGTCTGATTAGTGATTATGGATGTACTCCCATGTGGCGAGGGATGGGAACACATAATGCACAGAGGAATGTTGTCGAACACGATCGTTTTGGTGGTCCCGTTGTTATGGTATAGGGAGGCGATGTTTTGCATGGTTGTACTGACCTCCAGATCTTTCAACACAGCACACTAACTGGTTATCGTTATTGTGACATTGTACTTCTTCCACATCAAGGTGCATTCAGGCTTGACTTCATTCTTACGAATGACAATGCCTGATCGCATTGAACAGCGCACGGGGAGGGACTCTTGGGACCAGAAGATAGACTGCCTCTGAACTGGCGTATGCGTGGCTTCCCATCGAGCACGTCTGAGATTTCTTTGGGTGACGTACTGCAGTACGTCTATATGCACCGACGACTGTCCAGCAGTTGTCAACTGGCATCGGAAGGCAGCTGCTAGTGTAGGTTCTTCTTGATTTGTTGGAAACTGCTAAGTCTTCTGAGAGTATCTCAGGGTGCTGTCTAAATGCTTTAACGATCTATGCTTTTCTCTCATGTAATGCAGAGTGTGTTTTGCATATTACACTGCTTAAGAAAAAATATTGAAGCACAGATAAAATATAGTTGGATGTCAACGTAACTTCATACTCGTACACTTTTCGTCGTGTATGTAAATGTATATAGAGTTGCAATGACCACCTGAGTAGAATAGCATTGTTCGTATTTAATGTTTTTTCCAGGTCTGGTAGAAATATATATGACGTGAACAGTGCCAGATGTTGTCTGATCACTGCGAAAGACGCGGAGATACCACAGACTCATATGACACAGCGTTATGAGCACCTGACAGAGTTAGAAAGGTATCTTATTGTCTGTCTCCATTTTGCTGGCTGGTCGAAGCGTGCCAATTCAAATTTATTTCGCATTCGGATGTGACAGTGGCTGATGCTGGACGACATAGGAATTTGAGGGCAGACATATTCGTCATTTTGGTTCCAAAAGACTACGTCTAATCATCACCGTGCACCAAGCACATCATTGGCCTTTCACAGCTACATCCGTCATGTGAGAACGAGTAATGAACTCTCTGCAACATTCTGTCAGTCCGCATCATCGGTCGAAGACTAACAGCAGCCAGTCTAGATCATTGCTGTCTCATGCGTTGACTGAAGTTAAAGACACAACGCAAACGGCTACGTTTGGAATGGTGCTATGACTAAGAAGCATGGCCTGCTGATGAATGACGTCGTTATGTGTTCAGCAATGAATCGTGCTTCTGTACTGTCCTGGATGACTAGCGTCGACGAGTGTGATGGCGTACAAGGAAAGTTCCCATTCTTCCAATGTTTTGGAGAGGCGCAGTGGTGTTACTCCTCTTGCCATGCTCTCATAGCTCATTGGGTATGACTTCAGGTCATGGTTGGTAGAGATTGATGTAACTCTGATAGCACAACGACACTTCAGTGGCATCCTACATCCTCATGTCTTACAGTTAATGCAACAGGACAGTGTTGCCATTTTCCAATAGGACATCCCTCATCCACATACGGCACGCATCTCTGTGATATGCCCGCTTTATGTTGAGGTGTTCCCGTAGTCAGCAAGATTTCAAGATTTCTCACGATAGAATATGTGTGGGACCAGTTCGGACCCTACCTCAGTCACAGTGTTAGTATCCAGTATATCAAGGACCATTTACGACAGCTGTGAGTCAGCTTGCCTCAGGAGACGATAGGATAACCATTTGACTCTTTTTCCCAGTCGAATCATTTAAGCACCCGGGCCAGAGTCGTTACAAGTACATACTGGTAAATGGGCTCTTGCTGCCAAATTCTTTGTATGTATGATTCGACTGTGTAATCACGGAAATAACGACGCAGATCCTCTCTACCTCTTAAGTCTCATTTAGCTTTCTCCTCCTGTCCAGGATACTCCACTTATTTCTGCTAGACACTGTATTTTGATATAAATTTCTGATTTAATTGTTCTGTTTCGTGATGCTTCCTTTCTGTGATGAATCACATGGGTCCTAGGTCAGTTAGATGTGCTGCAGGCCGAATAAGTGATGTCATATCGCCTCCTTTTCTCTTTAAAATGAGCCGGCCGGAGTGGTCGTGCGGTTCTAGGCGCTACAGTCTGGAACCGAGCGACCGCTACGGTCGCAGGTTCTAATCCTGCCTCGGGCATCGATGTGTGTGGTGTCCTTAGGTTAGTTAGGTTTAAGTAGTTCTAAGTTGTAGGGGACTGATGACCACAGATGTTAAGTCCCATAGTGCTCAGAGCCATTTGAGCCATTTTCTTTAAAATGCAACACAAGTCTTTCTCTTATTATTTTGAAATAAATTACTGATGTACTTCTTCGTTTCGAAAGCTCTTTTTCCGTGATAAGCCATGGATATGTTGAGCCAGCTAGGTGCTACTCAGAGTGAATCAGTATTTCATAGTCTCTCTTCCTCGTTTCTGAATGCCATAGATGTCATTTCCATTGCTATTCTGGAACAAACTAGGGGGTTACATTACCATTTACGTGTTTCTTGCTTTGTGTGAAAACTACGTGGATTGTTCAATGTGAGAATCGAGAAATGATACCATGATTTGAAATAATGTAAAATTTGAACCAACCGATGAGTTGCTCCGGTTTACGCTAAACCGGCGCGGCTACTGTGCGTGTATATCCATGCCTCAATATGCTTTCCTATCTCTGTGTTATTACAACAAGTCATTTCTTATACGAACGTGGCGTAGTTGAGAATCTCCTCAGATTCTTGTCCCTCAAACTTTCCTTCAACGTCTGGAGCGTTTAATTGTCCTTACTACAAATATAATGTGTCCCGTGACTGATTAAGAATTGTTAGCTACGACTGTTAACATACGTGGTTTGTGATCGGGATTTACGTAGTTGTTTAGGGAAAACGTGGAAGAGTATGGAACGTTGGGGTTCCTGTACAACAATTACCACGAAACTTTCCAACGTTTTACTTCTCCTCTGTCTGCTACCGCACCATCCCAAAAATAAATGCTCATCGCTGTTTGCCTTACACTTTGTAAGGTGCCTCTTACGCGAGGAAGACATTTTTACCAGTTCTAATAAATTATTGTCTCTTATTGATGTATTCACGATAGTTAGGAAGTGCTGTAGTCCGTAGCCGGCTGGCTAGATGACGAAGCGACCATATGTCACGCGTAGTGGGGTGGGGCTCGGTGCTGGACCGTAGCAACAAGCTTCAGCCTGGGAAATATACATGACGGGAAGTACCGCCATCTTGGCGCCAAACTCACCGATTTTGTTTATTTATATTTAATAATTAAAGTCATTTTTGACGACATGAATACTAGGTGGAGCCTCTGGACGTTTAAAACTATTTATCATAATTTTGCCTCCTTAAAATTCACACCCGTTCATTAACAAATGCATATCTTAGTAAGTACGAACTTGATCGGATATCCACGAACTGTGATGAAACTAATAAGAGATACGGACTGCGTGCCAAAGTCGGCAGTCGGCGTTAAGAACTCTTCCTGTCTTGTTCGATGGTAGCCATGCTCTCGGTTACGAGTAGTTTGTGACATGAGTGTTTCATTATTGATCTGATAGGAATAAAAGTGATATTACGGCATTCTGAATGTTAATTTCGAGTAAATAGATACTCCAAAGATGATCGACAGCAATTTCAGATAATTAGCTTCCACCGACAGAGACATCCAATGCGCCAGTGAAGAATCTGCGCGGGACGACATTTACGAGAGCTGCACCACGCATAGATAGGATGAAATCCGACAACACGACCCACCAAGGCGGATCAAAGAAGGTCCGACTTACACTCGCAAATTCCGGGTGGAAATGCTGACCAGTTATACTGTACGTCATATATACCACCCTCTACGGACTCGCGGTTAAGCTGAGTAATAACAGTATCAGTTTAGAAGCGAGGGGATCTTGCAACTTGAGTTCAGAGTCGCCAAAGTAGTTAATTTATTTAATCTGCTCCGATTATGAACGTGTAAAATGAGTGTGCTGAAATGTATATAGATGCTATTTCTTCCATATATTGTTACTTTGACCCGAAAATTGCATAAGGATTCCCTTTGTCAACGTTTTATTTAACTAAATTGCTAAATATCTTGTGTACCAACACAATTATTCTTTCTTTTTGATTTATAAAATGCCACACAAGTTCCTGGTGTGACGACCACGTAGACACTGTGTCACGCCTCGACTAGTCTGCTGAATCAGTCGCACGAATTCCACGGAAAATGTCTGAGACTGTTTGGAACAGTAGATAAAGTGTAGGAAACAACATCCCCTCAAATTGGTAGCCCTAGGAGATCTACTCATCAACGAGTGGCCTCAGCTTCATATAGCATACTTGAAAAAATTTATAGATTCCCTTCCTCACTGAATTGAGGCCACTATCAAGGTTAGGGGCGATGTTACGTTGTATTAACATGATGTCTCCTGGTTGTTGCATATCAGGAGAAAAGCAGCTAGTTCAAAATAGCCACTGCTCCCCTCTTACACGATTTAGCTATTATTAGTAACTAATATTTAAAATAAAGCATTTATGTATCTTTACATAGAACAGTGATTGCGTCCTATAATCCAAATACTCTGATACGTTGTATAGATAGTGGCTAATGAGATACTTTCCTGCTTTTGTTTTGAATATTTGGGGACTTTCAGTGTTATATCTGAAACATACTGGCAAACTGTTAGAGACCTTTCCAGCACATCATGAAATCAGTTTTGAATCACAGATATCATGCATAGTGTTTACGGAAGTTACGTTACTTGTAGCTCGCTATTGTTGTTATTTGCACAATTTATGCTAAATTCTCTCTTGTTGATAACTTTAATATCGTAAAGGGGGAAATATATTCGCACTTAATTGAGAGAATCGCCACGTCCCTGAAGAGACCTTTGTAAAAAGTTCACTTACGAACTTCACACAATATTATTATTTCACACGTCTGTGAAATAATTTTTTTAACTTAGTAGCACTGCGCCAGAAGATTATGCTGTAACACGTATTTTACCAACCCAGTATACTATACAAGAAAATGAAAGATATTTCTACTTAAAAGAAGGCACGACTGTGAGTTAATGGTAACACGTTAGTTTGATATCGATCTGGGTGCCTAGGAACTACGCACATGGTGCCTCGTCGAGCGTGTGCGCGTCGTTCTGTGATTTGGTATCAGCAACTTACTCTTTCTTGTTTATAGTTGTGTAAGTATATGTAAGATGAAAGGCTAGATGGTTCGCTGTGAACCCGTTATAGACCTTTCCTATTATTTTCCCGGCTGTGCTTGGAACCGTGTATTTTACCCCCTTACCAGTGTACTTGTGTCGTCGATAGGCATCACAGTTCTCCAATATCCCGGGAATGTCTACTACGTAGTTCAAGAATAGGAGCGGGTCTTGAAACTGATCTTGTGAGCCAGCACATTCAGCATTTTTCCCACTCAGAACTACTCCTGTGGTATGTTTTGCTCTCAAGTCTAGTTGCCTTTAAAACTAAACGAACAGCCACTTAAGTGGAAATATGGAACATGTTTTTTTTGTGTGACCAGAAAGAAATCTTGCCAACCTTCACTGAATTAGAGTTTCTGTGAATTCCTACTTCACTCATGTGAACTTACTGTTTACTCCTTGAAAACAGCCTCCGTCTATTCCTTCACCCATCCATCGGAAATGTAGCTAAAGCAAGGAACAAAATAATCCGGCAGTTGAGACCTTTAAACCAGTAAGAAAACGAAGAATGAGGGATGTTTCAGACAAATTTTGCTGCTTTATTTGTAACAGCTTCCAAAGTATCTCAAAGAAGGAGCGTACGTTCACTTTTTGGGTAAGGAAATTGGCAACCACCATTTATTTTTTGAAAGATATTATTCCACCGGGCTGTGTTTTAAATTACTTTATTTGCACTACTAGATTCGGGAACTGCCATTCTCAAGGGCATCTGTACTAACAGTTATGGATACGTTGTCCTCGGTTCGTCAAAAAACCACGATCCATGCATATTTGTGCACAGCATGGTCGTCAAATTTTCCCACGCCGTCATGCACATGTTTCAGTTACATGAACAAGTGCATATACTTCGATTTGTTACAAGATGATGACCTCCGTTGATGACCGCTGTGTAAAAAAATATGCATGGGAGGAATTTTTGATGAAACGAGAACAATATATCCTCATCTGTTATTACAGATGCACTTTACACTGTGCAGTGCACGAAACTAGTATTGAAATTAAAATAGTTTAAAAAGCCTGTTGGAATAATGTCGTTCAAATTAAACGAGACTTTGGGGCCCACCAAGGAAAAATTAACTTTCACTTAATCATACAGAATTTTTTTCTTTATGCGAAAAACCGATATGGAGACTTGAGGTGGAGAGGTAGGCTTGTGGGAAGGGTTAGTTTATGTTTCGCATTACGGAGAACAGCTAGCGCCTTATAAACCATAGTATGACTAAAGCATCACTGTTGCCAGAAGGTAACAATAAGAATACTTTTTTTACTTTTAATAAATGCAGAGCTATTGATCACAGAGAAAGTGACAATTAATCTTGAGTTAGCCACCAGCTTTCTCAAGTCAGTGGCGACAGCTCAATTTACGATTCACCATTATCATCAAATCGTATGTAAATGTAAACTTAACGTTGCATAACCGCTGGAACCTGTTTAATACGTAAAGACTTCCGCTGCAGCTATTTTGGTGTTCTCTAATTTCATCTAAAAGCAATTTGAGAGAAGTTAGAACTTACTTGGCAAATTCCTATTCGCATCGGATACGCAGTCAACTTATGCAATTCCAGTTCGCCTTAAACAGAGGCCCTGATTCGATTTGGCTAATTTGATGAGGGCGGTGAAATGCATTTGTATTCAGATGATCAAGGTATTTCAATTGCAAAGCATTCTACTATCGATCGGTGGGCAGAGCCGAAAGAGTTAAATTACACCGGAGCAATGTAAACACGATTTCCTATTACTCCATTTACTACGTGTACAAACGCGAAAAAAACTAAAAAGACAATCACATTCAAATAGCGCTCACCGCACACGCTTCGACTGTGGACCGCTTTGTATTGTGAGCACGTCCTTGAAACAAGGTCACGCTTGCACTACGCATTGCTCGGATCGTAATAATTTACTAGCGCTTTGTGCGAGATCACAGCTCATCCACTAACTGAGGCAGACTACATCTCGAGTATAAAGTAACAATATTATTGCATACACGTACACTGATCTCAATCAACTCTAGAAAATAGAGCCTCGGTTGTTAATAGACTTCTCGGAAATCTTAAGCCGAAATGTTATTCAAGATCCAATACAACATATTCTTGTTGACATTATTGCATTATGCAACGTTAGCTCACGATAAATCTCTTCATTTGGATTAATGACGCTTAAATAACTAAATCGGTTCTGACTGTATCACTCAAGCTGACAAGCATCTCGTCCGGTATGTTTCCTGTTGGCAGGGAACCTTTAGGCTGATTTTTAAATTTCGGAGTTTGAATTAAATCTCTTATACGTAACCGCTTCGCTTTATAATTGTCTTCTCCTTTCTATACCAGATGTGCAAAGAAATAGTCCATCTGCAGAAATTTAGAACTAATTCACATCACTCCGTAGAACTGTTGGCTGATTTGACATCATAAAATGGTTCTACATAAGAAATAAAAAAATAGAAACGATTTCCGTTGCCACATCTGTTAACCTGCTTGCAAGAGGGAATTTAAATAATTTCATGTAGTAACTTATTGGTTGAACACTTAGGAGGTGTAAAAGGTCTACTAAAGAGACTGCGTACCCTACGCCTGTTCGTCCTCTGCTAGAATATTGTTGTGCTGTGTGCGATCCTTGATATATAGGCCTGACTGTGGGCATCAATAAAGTACAATAAAAGGCAGATCGTATTGTATTACCGCGAAATAGGGGAGAGAGTGTATATGATGAGCGAGTTGGGGTGGCAAGGTCTAACATGAAGGCGCTTTTCGTTGTGGCGAGATCTTTTCACAGTATTTCAATCACCAACTTTCTCCTCTGAATGTGAAAATATTTTGTTGTCACCAGTCTAGGAAGAGAGAAATCATCGTAATAAAATAAGAGAAATCAGATGTCGTGCCGGAAATTTTAAGTGTTCCTTTTTCCCACGCGCTGTTAGGGAGTGAAACGATAGTGAAGCAGTCTGAAGATGGTTCGACGAAACCTCTGCCAGGCACTTAAGTGTAAACTGCAGAGCAGTAGTACTTGTCGGGGTGCATCAGATATTTCGAAATATTATGGATACCAGGAGTTAGGTTTCCTTAGACATTCCTACATTTTGGCGCCTTCATGTCACATTCTTCATGATACATGGCTGAAACATGCTATTACTGAATTCCTTAATGCACTATGAAGATTATATTGCGACGTATTCAGCTTTCCTCGCCTTTGCTTTCGTGCCTCGTTTATTTACCTTCCGCCAATTTCTGAGTTGATTCAACATGTAAAAGATAAATAATAGGATTTCGATGTAACGATGCCTCTGGTAATAGATAATCATTAGAGAAGGAATACGTGAAGTGTCGCGATATGCTGAAACTGTCACAGTGACTGGCATCAAGAACCTGTTTTTCTTTGCTATAAAGAAAACGACAAAAAAGTTATCGTATTTCCGGATGGACACAGAATGAAGGTTTATTTTCAATTGATCCTAATATGTAAGTTCACAATCCGAGATGTTCAGAATGAGAACGGAATGAGAAACCAACATAAGAAATGTAGGCGGCAAGGCACAGCGCTACGGTCTTGTCCGCTATGGGAACCTTAAACGGCTGGCGTTACGTTATTAAGCCTGAAAGCCCCTCCCGCACCACTGATTTATTCGGTAATTTGCGTAGTAATGGTCGTGATAATGGGCATAGTATCGACGACGCTTGGCAGGAGCACACGATCGATTGATTTGCTGACATCTGGAGATCACGGAGTAACCTGCTCCTCTGTGGCGCTCGAAGGTACGCTGCCACTGCTCTGCCACGGTTCCCACACTCCACGTGACTGAAGACCGCCCCTGAAAAAAATTCGCGTATCAACAGCAGTGGTGGCATATTTCCGTTTTATTGAGATTTTATTGTTATCCGGAAGTGTAAAACATTACATATTAAGTTTGGAAGTGGTCAAGATCAAGTTAAAGATCTCCCATCTTAAAGTACGCCATGCCACATGTAAACAGAAAGCGTTTCTGCTTCTCATAGCAGCTGTCGAACCCAAAGAAATAAATGTAATTTGGTGCATATTTCACTGTATTTATCGGTAATTGCGTAAAGTAACGAAATAACTTCATATGGCACCTTGCCTATGTTTTCTGTTTGAAATTAACCGTTTCATAGACTGATACACAACAAATGGTTACAAAGATTCATTTCTTTTCGCTGGCAGACTATTGCTTCACGTTATATCCTTAAATTTATAGAATAAATATGTACATAAACCGGAATATTATGCACATAAAAAACAGAGGTTTTTTAGGTATCCGAACATCCCACAACTGAATTACTCAAATCAGGAAATCCGTTATGATTGAAGGTATCGTGTATGATTGTGCACAAAAGTTCTTATCACATAGGTACACATTTTGCAAGACTTTTAAAATACACACTTTTCAGAACAACAGTAAACGTAAAGCAAACTACAAATATCTAATAAAATAAACGAATAATACAGAATTGTGTTATATTCTGACTGCCGAACAGATGCGATTCGTCGCGAAACATTATATTCGATTAAATTCAATATTCATTCCGCAGACCAATAAAAAGGACAGTCTCATCACTGTGGAACTTGAAGTACAGAATACATATTTCACACATGAATACACACACCTAGATTTAATGTTTGTTTCACAGATTGTGACTGGAGTGACCAAAGGATAAGAAACAAGCTACCCAAACTGTAACATGTATTCCTTGACAAATTAATGATAAAAGTGTCATAAACATATATTGCAGATGTGTACTGTCTATGATTCATTAAATAAATCCTAGACTATTAGAGTCAAACATCGACCCAAAGTCGAATTCTAAACAGATCTAACATTACTAGTTGTTACTAATAAGAAATACATCTCTTTATTATGTTAAGGAATGCTCGCAACTGGTAGAAAATGTCACGAGTAATCTTTCACCATTCGTCCGCTGTGAAGTGATTAGGCCACCGAGTGATCATTGGAGAAGACAGTGTCGGCAATCTCTACCTGATAAAATTAAAGTAAGATAACTAGACAAATTAGCTGAAGGTGGATTCGCCAAACTTGAACAGAGCTATTAGCACTGCCATCTTGAAAAACTGTATGCTTATGAGACAAGAAAACCTGAGCTAAGGGAAGCAGGGGACCAACTAAAATCTGTGCATGAAACATGAATGTATTTCGTCCATGAAGAGTAAAAACTGTGAAACTGGAATACTCGTTCCATAAAAACACACAACACAGTAACATCATCATAGAGACTGATCTACACGTATCGCTGTATCAAGTACGCTGCTGTGCTCGTAAGTTATTTTCGTAATACGCTATACATATACATAACTTGAAATTAGCAACGACGTAAATGGTGGACGACCAGGTTAAATTACACATTTTCTGTCATTGTTGGAGTGTAATGTATCAAACAGTTGACATCGGAAGAAATGCCAGGTTATGCAGTTTCCTGGAAACTGTAATTACAGGGACAAGTAATTTTACGAAAAAGAAGTAGATGCCAAAGCTGGTTGATTTACAACATCACTTGCGTTGCATTAGTTGTAAGATTCTCTGCAAAACTACTCTTCCATGTCCAGCGATTTGATCACTGAGGCTTGGCTACCATTCTTCATCCATGATGCCTTTCAGTCATAATCTCGCATCCAATCTTCTCACTTTACATTATCTTCATCAACAGTGTTCCATCTGGATCAAAAGTGCCAAGTATGAAAAGGCTATAAATCTGAGTAAACTACGGCACGGGGGGGGGGGGGGGGGGGGGGACTCAAAATTGAAAATGACAACTAATGATAAGCATTTCTTTAACAACTCTATTTCAGTATGTTGTTTGACTTACGTGGAACAGACGAGGAATTATTCATACTGAAAACAATTTTAATGCAGTCAATGAAACCTATTGCACGAGATGTGCTAATTATATAGGTAAATGCAGCCTACAACCCCTCTTCCCTCACTCTTATTTATTCTTACATTTATTCTTACAGTGACTATACACTAATTTTTTATCCGCAACCAGACGAGTGAAAGGGTGGCGTATACATTAGATACAAGGGCGGCTACTGAATATCACCGCGTGCCTAAACCGACCTACACACTGGTTCATATGCGTGCAGAGATCCATGGTTAACCACAATAACAGAGTGAGAAAAGCAACTCAGTTTCAACACAGCTTATTTATCCTTGAACAGGATATACGGCCACTACTCTGTCTCACATCACTTATTCTGTCTTTCACAACCAAAGATTCTTTCTGTGCTTTACGTTAAAAAATATTTAACTGTCTCTCTAGCATTGTCGATAATTTTTGGTATCCAACATTTTCGACAGTCCCCTTCATTATACCCAAATTGGCGTGTGGCTAATGGCTGTCACTGACGTATTATTTAGCCATCGTCTTCTACTACTCACAGCATTTGATACCGCCACCCCATGAACCATCGACATTGCCGTAGGTGGGGACGCTTGCGTGCCTTAACGATACAGAGAGCAGTACCACAACAGAGGTGTATTTGTTAAGAGGCCAGACAAACGTGTGACTCCTGAAGAGGCGCAGCAGCCTTTTCAGTGTAATCTTAAATGCGAACATTTTAGGTTAGGCTTTACCGTGACTGTTATTGACATTAAATAAAACAACAAGTGTACTTTTACCAGTCACAGTGACTGGTAACAGTAAACTTGTTGTTTCATTTAAAGCCTTTTCAGTAGTTGAAGGGGCAACAGTCTGGATGATTGGTTTAACTGGCCCTGCAACGTCAACCAAAACAGCAGAGCTGTGTTGGTACTGCGAACGGCTGAAAGCAAGGGGAAACTACAGCTGTAATTTTTCCCTACGGCCTGCAGCTTTACTGTATGGTTACCCCCTTGGGTAAAATATTTTAGAGGTGAAATAGTCCTCCATTCAGATTTCCGGGCGGGAACTACTCAGGAGAACGTCGTTATGAGGAGAAACAAAGCTGGCGCTCTACAGATCGGAGCGTGAAATGTCAGACCCCTTAATCGGGCGGGTAGGTTAGAGAAACTGAAAAGGAAAATTGGTAAGTTGAAGTTTGATTAGTGGAAATCAGTGAAGTTTAGTTGCAGGAGGAAAAAGACTTCTGGTCAGGTGAATACAGGGTTATAAATACAAAATCAAATATGGGTAGCCGGCCGGAGTGGCCGTGCGGTTCTGGGCGCTACAGTCTGGAACCGAGCGACCGCTACGGTCGCAGGTTCGAATCCTGCCTCGGGCATGGATGTGTGTGATGTCCTTAGGTTAGTTAGGTTTAATTAGTTCTAAGTTCTAGGCTACTGATGACCTCAGAAGTTAAGTCGCATAGTACTCAGAGCCATTTGAACCAAATATGGGTAACGTAGGACTAGGTTTAATAATGAACAAAAAAAAAATAGGAACGCGGATAAACTCCTGCGAACTGCATAGTGGATGTATTATTGTAGCCAAGATAGACACGAAGCCCGCGCCTACCACAGCAGCACAAATTCATATGCCAGCTAGCTCCGCAGTTGATGAAGACATTGAAGGTATGTACGATGCGATAAAAAAATTATTCAGATTATTAAGGGAGACAAAAATTTAATAGTAATGGGGATCTGGAATTCGATAGTAGGAAACATAAGGGAGGGAAAATTAGTATGTGAATATGGACTGGGGGTAAGGGAATGGAAGAGGAAGCCGCCTGGTAGAATTTTGCAGAGAACGTAACTTAATCATAGCTAACAATTGGTTTAAGAATCACTAAAGAAAGTCGTAGATGTAGAAGATGCCTGGAGACACCAGTAGGTTTCAGATAGATTATATAACGGCAATACAGAGAGTTAGGAACCAGGTTTAAGTTGTAAGACATTTCCAGGGGCAGATGTGGACTCATACCACAATTTATTGGTTACGAACTCTAAATTAAAACTAAAGAAACTGCAAAAAGATAGAAATTTAAGGAGATGGGACCGGGATAAACTGAAAGGACGAGAGGTTGTAGAGAGTTCAGAGAGGGAGCATTAGGGAACGATTAACAATAACAGGGGAAAGGAGTACAGTAGAAGAAGAATCGGTAGCTTTGAGAGATTGAATAGTGAAAGCAACCGAGGGTCAAGTAGGTAAAAAGATGAGGGCTAGTAGAAATCCTTGGGTAACACAAGAGATATTGCATTTAACTGATGAAAGGAGAAAATATAAAACCGCAGTCAATGAGGAAGGAGAAGAGGAATACAAACGTCTCAAAAATGAGAACGACAGGAAGTTCAAAATAGCAAAGCAGGAATGGCTTCAGGACAAATGTAAGGATGTAGATGCCTATATCATTAGGGGCAAGATAGATGCCGCATACAGGAAAATTCAGGAGAACGGACTGTGTAAATATCAAGTGCTCAGATGGAAAACCAATCCCACGTAAAGAAGAGAAAGCAGATAGGTGCAAGGAATATACAGAGGATCTGCACAAGGGCGATGTACTTGAGGGCAATATTATGGAAATGGAAGAGGACGTAGATCAAGATGAGATGGGAGATATGATACTGCGTGAAGAATTCGACAGAGCACTGAAAGACCTCTGTCGAAACACGGCCCCGGGAGTAGACAATACTCCGGTGGAACTACTGATAGCCTTGGAAGATCCAGGCATGACAGAACTCTTCCATCTGGTGAGCAAAATATATCGGACAGGCGACATATCCACAGACCTCAAGAATAACATAATAATTCCAGTTCCAAAGAAAGTAGGCGCTAACAGGCGTGAAAACTACCGAACTATCAGTTTAATAACTCACGGTTGCAAAACACTAACACGAAGTCCTTACAGACGAATGGAGAAACTGGTTAAAGCTGACTTCGGGGAAGATCCATTTGGATTCCGTAGAAATGTAGGAACGAGTGAGGCAATATTGACCCTGCGACTGATCTAAGAAGATAGGTTAAGGAACGGCAAACCTATGTTTACAGCATGTGCAGAAAGCTTTCGACAACGTTGACTGGAATACTCTCTTTCAAATTCTGAAGGAGCAATGGGTAAAACACAGGGATCGAAAAGCTATTTACAATTTGTATAGAAACTACATGGCAGTTATAAGAGTCGAGGGGCACGAAAGGGAAGCAGTGGTTGAGAAGGAAGTGAGACTGGGTTGTAGCCTATCAACGATGTTATTTGATATATGTACTGAGCAAACAGTAAAGGAAACAAAAGAAGTATTGGAGTAGGAATTAAAATCCAGAGAGAAGAAATGAAAACCCATGAGGTTTGCAGATGGCACGTAATTCTTTCAGAGCCAGCAAAGGACTTGGAAGAGCAGTTGGACGGAATGGATAATGTCTTGAAAGAAGAAGATAAACATCAACAAAAACAAGACAAGGATAATGGAATGTAATCGAATTAAATCAGGTAATGCTGAGGGAGTTGGATTAGGAAATAAGACATTTAAAGAAGTAGATTAAAAATGCAGACTGGCAATGAGGAGGAAAGCGTTTCTGAAGAAGAGAAATTTGTTAACATCGAGTATAGGTTTACGTGCCAGGAAGTCCTTTCTGGAAGTATTTCTATGGAGTGTAGCCATTTGCGGAAGTGAAACATGGACGAGAAACAACTTAGACAAGAAGGGAACAGAAGCTTTTGAAATGTGGTGTTACAGAAGAATGCTGAAGATTAGATAGGCAGATCACGTAAGTTATGAGCAGGTACTCAGTAGAATTGGGGAGAAGACGAATTTGTGGTACAACTTGACTAGAAGAAGGGATCGGTTGGTAGAGCAAGTTCTGAGGCATCAAAGGATCACCAATTTAGTACTGGACGGAAGCGTGGAAGGTAAAAATCGCAGAGGGACACCATAATAGTAATACACTAAGCAGATTCAAAAAGATGTAGGTTGCAGTAGTTAATCGGAGATGACGAGGCTTGTACTGTATAGAGTAGCATAGTGAGCTGCATCAGACCCGTCTTTGGACTGCCGACCACAACAACCAATTCACAGAATTTCATCTCCTATCCACGATACATCTCATAATTTCAATTAAACAAATATCCCCTAAACGATACTAAATATCTGCTGCTTTGGGGCCGCATCCCAAAGTCTCCTTTGGCCGCTCGTACCCCACTCAACTGCCTCTTCAGCGCCTTCCAAGCACGTGCAATCTAATAGAGTACTTCCTGACTGCTGGCGCCAAACCGCCCCGTGTGCAACAAGACCTGCAGTCTTATATTTGTTCTGCACGTAGACATATGTACATTAAATTAAGTAACTGAAGCTACAATAAGGGCGTTGCGCGTGACCACGTTGTTTATTTTTGAAATTCGTAGAGTCGATGTTCCAAGAAGTGTCAGGGACTCCATCCTCCAACATATATCTCGCCAAGTGACCTTGACTGGAACTGATCTTGTCAGTATTCCTGATCGGTTCCAAGAAGGCACAAAATCTCTTCTGGATAAAGAATATGTTGGTATTATCTACAGTTACAGTATGTTAACTGAATAGATATCTCATATTCGAATCGATGTGAATCTCTGTTTTTTTCCCAATAAGAGACACATTCTTTTGGCTCAGCAATATGTAGTCAATGAAACTCTCCTCTGTATTATGTGAAAAACATTTTGATTCTGTGCAGCTTATTTCTCATAGAACATGTGGCAGGATTTGGGCTATAAATTAATAACAGTCACTTCTGGTATAGAATGACGTCCTGGGACGTGGAAACTTAAATTTAGTACCTCTATTTGACAAAATATGCGAGAATTATTCATTAAGTTTCATTGATATTACATGGTAACAGCATGACAGTGTGTTTCAGCGAGTTAGGCAAGTGAGCGCACCGTTCGTTGTATAATACCTAGTTACATTACACGAGCAATGTCAAATACCTGCACCACGTCGCTCTTCGTCGAGTAACATCATTCATGCGCCATCCCTCGTCCTCAGCAGGCTATTCGTTACCGTGTCATTGCTCTAGTAGAGGAAGGAAATTTGACGGCGTCGCACGCGGGGCAACGTTTGGCGTTTCTGAGCGCATTGCGCAGACGATGGGTAAAACGTCACCGAGATACTGGAGAATCCAGTAGGCGTGTGGGATCTTGACTTTGACGTGTAACAACACCTATGCAGGATAATGAACTTGTTCACACGTCACGAAAAAGTCCTTTTTTAAATGTGATGCAGTTGAAACATGCTACGGCATTTCCCGGGTCGGAGTACTTGAACAACGAGCAGCCGTGAAGCAGAGACTGAGAGATGATAATTTACTTTGGCAATTAATGTGTGCCGAGGACAATGTGAATGGTGACCAGAGGGGCGTGGTATTTTCCGACGAATTGGTAATATCCACAGCAAATGATGGTCCATACAGGAAAAGAGGCAACAAGGTGCTCACTTAGATCCAAAACACATCCAAGGGTAATCTCGCAGTGCCCATGCGTCGACAACTATATCCTGAGGGAATACCTGTTTCTATCGGGACCTATATCCTACACACATGTCAGCGAACTTACAGGAATGGTTGCAGAATATACTGTCATTTCCCTATTTGATTGTTCTTCTGCAGTAGACTTCAACCCTAATGAAAACGTGTAGTCGGATGCAAAAAGACCATTCAAGAACACTGGCGTGACCCTGCGCCAAGAACCCTTGATGAGCGCTGGAACGTCACGATGGCCGCCTGAGAGGATGTGACGAAGAATGAGCGACTTATCAACTTCATAGATTCTCTTCCTCGAAAACTGCAGACAGTCACTGAAGTTGAAGGCCATTAGACTGCGTATTAAGTGTTAAAGAAACCACACGTTGTGCCCTTTTGTGGGTCGAAAATATTGCAATAATAACGGTGAATTAATTGTTCTATTAATTTCTACAGATTAAAAAAATTTAAGGGATGACAAAAAAATTGCACTAAAAAGATGAACGCGCCTACTCGTCACTACCGATTTCGTCCAAATTTATGGTATATGCAGGGATTGGCCATAAGTTACAGTGACAGAAGACGGCCAGGCGTTTAGAGAAAACAGCATTTTTGCGCTTTACGGGCGAGGTGCGAGCCTATTATGTTACCGTAATTTCCAGGCAGCGGTTTGCTCAGCGGAAAGAATACAGAACGGTAGACCGAGGATCGTGGGATTGAGGTGCAGAAAGTTTTTATTTATCTTTTATTTTCAATTTTAGCTTTACTTACACTGCATATAAACCGAAATAATTTTTGGTATGTTGAATTTACTAGCATTTTTATAAAAGGCGATAAAAGGAAAGGCAAAAGAAAATTTTATTTGGAAATCAACTTGCGCGAAGAGATTATAAGGAGTACACTAGAGTCTTAATATAAAATTAGATACTTTTATTATATCACAGGTTAAAGTTTTTTACTACAGAAAAAGAAACTTGGTTTTCATTCACAAAAGCTTCTCTCTCACCGCACAGTTTGGCAGCACACCACACGTAACGTATCATTTCGCCTCCTGCTTATTGTTGGACTATTGGTGCGTAGTATGTTTGCATTAGGTCGTCACAAGGTGGAAGGTACGCAGAGAATAACGTCGCATGATGTTACTTTCCAGCGTAAAGTAATTATTTATGCTGAGATAAACGGTAACAGATGGGAACGGAGAGGGTTCGGGAGTTCAGTGTAGCTGAGAGTAACATTCGCATACGCAGTAAACAGAAATCTACGTTGTTTGCAACTACAGCTAATAGAAAGAAATTCACTGGCTTTCACAAAGGAATACATTCTGAAGTTTTGGAATTCGACCGTGAAAGGAGGAAGAATGTAAAACTTGTGAATAGTGACTCAAACCAAAAGGGTGGCTGCTGTTGTCAATATACCCAGGCAAGAATATAAGGCTAGCCGTGGATGGGCTGATCGCTTTATGAAACGGCGGGCTTATCTCTACGACGCCGTAAAACAGCTTCCACAGGATATTGATAAGAAACTTCCAGAATATAAGAGGTACGTCATCAGACTCATTTGGTTTGATACGCCACGCAATTACACGACGGATGCCACAAAAGAAGTTACAATCAAATCAACGGGTTGTGAAAAACAACGCATAATTTTAATGCTGTCAATCACAGCACATGGATCCAAGCTCCCCCTTTCTTATTCCTTAAGCGGTAAACAAACCCCAAGTCCATTATAATTATCCGGGATGTTGTGCCGTGGTCGGTTGATGAATTCTGTGTCGATTCCCAACGTTTCGTCTCCGACTGCGGGAGACATCTTCAAGAGGGTCCGTAGCTCGATGGAAGGTCCAACACACCCGCTGGCTCGCTACGTTGGGAATCGACACAGAATTCATCAACCGACCACGGCATAACAGCCCGGATAATTATAATGGACATGATATTTCCGCCCGTGAAAGTCTACAGTTTAGTAAACAAACCCCAAGACCCCTAAAAATAAAAGGCTTTTTTTAAATGAGGTCATTGTTCAAAATTCGGTGATTGTTTGGATGACTACAACTACAATGATTGACTGGACGCCGAAACGAATGAAAACTCCGCCCCGGTGGGTTTTCCAAACTATCATCACTATTCTGTTTTGATGCATTTCGTGATCATCTCATTGAAGACGTGAAAAAGGAGACCGACAGCCTGGGTCGTGATCTTATTATTATTCCTGGAAGAGTAACTTCCGTGTTACAACACCTGGACGACAGTATACATGTTGATTACTTTCAGGAACAGTGTAAGATTTTCATATGTTTTGTGCTACTGTAAATACACTACTGGCCATTAAAATTGCTACACCACGAAGATGACGTGCTACGCAAGCGAAATTTAACCGACAGGAAAAACATGCTGTGATATGCAAATGATTAGCTTTTCAGAGCATTCACACAAGGTTGGCGCCGGTGGCGACACCTACGATGTGCTGACACGAGGAAAGTTTCCAACCGATTTCTCATACACAAACAGCAGTTGACCGGCGTTGCCTGGTGAAATGTTGTTGTGATGCCTCGTGTAAGGAGGAGAAATGCTTACCATCACGTTTCCGAATTTGATAAAGGTCGGATAGTAGCCTATCACGATTGCGGTTTATCGTATCGCGACATTGCTGCTCGCGTTGGTCCAGATACAATGACTGTTAGCAGAATGTGGAATCGGTGGGTTCAGGAGGGTAATACGGAACGCCGAGCTGGATCCCAACGCCCCCGTATCACCAGCAGTCGAGATGACAGGCATCTTAGCCGCATGGCTGTTACGGATCGTGCAGCCACATCTCGATCCCTGAGTCAACAGATGGGGACGTTTGCAACCTTCTGCACGAACGGTTCGACGACGTTTGCAGCAGCATGGACTATCAGCTCGGAGACCATGGCTGTGGTTACCCTTGACGCTGCATCACAGACAGGAGCGCCTGCGATGGTGTACTCATTTACTCAACAGCGAACCTGGATGCACGAAAGGCAATATGTCATTTTATCTGATAAATCCAGGTTCTGTTTACAGCATTATGATGGTCGCATCCGTGTTTGGTGACATCGCAGTGAATGCACATTGGAAGCGTGTATTCGTCCTCGCCATACTGGCGTATCATCCGGCGTGATGGTATGGGGTGCCATTGGTTACACATCTCGGTCACCTGTTGTTCGTACTGACGGCACTTTGAACAGTGGACGTTGCATTTCAGATTGTTACGACCCGTGGCTCTACCCTTCATTCGATCCCTGCGAAACACTACATTTCAGCAGGATAATGCACGACTGCATGTTGCAGGTCCTGTACGGGCCTTTCTGGATACAGAAAATGTTCGACTGCTGCGCTGGACAGCACATTCTCCAGATCTCTCACCAATTGGAAACGTCTGGTCAATGGTGGCCGAGCAATTGGCTCGTCATAATACGCCAGTCACTACTCTTGATGAACTGTGGTATCGTGTTGAAGTTGCATGGGCAGCTGTACCTGTACACGCCATCCAAGCTCTGTCTGCCTAAATGCCCAGACGTATCAAGGCCGTTATTACGGCAAGAGGTGGTTGTTCTGGGTATTGATTTCTCAGGATCTATGCACCCAAATTGCGTGAAAATGTAATCGCATGTCAGTTCTAGTATAATATATTTGTCCAATGAAAACTCGGTTGTCATCGGCATGTCTTCTTAGTGTAGCAATTTTAATGGCCAGTAGTGTAATTCACATTTACTGAGCGCACTGACGAGAACTGAATAAGATCCTTGAGACTCCTGCGTTTAGTTTTATATGTGGTTCACTTGCTAGTCTGTCAGTTGTGTAGCTCAGGGGCCTTATTTGAGACATAATAGGGAGCAGCTGAGTTTTTCAGAGAATGATATCTGTTGTTTGTGAACGGGGGACGAACTATCTGGAATACTTTACTATGTACATGAAAACTAGTTTACAGCGCTGTTCCATTTTGTATGTTAATGGCGAAGATTTTTGGAGGAAGTTTTAAAGGTAGCCCATGAATGCGCAAGAATAAAATCTTTGGTTGGCAGAACTATTAATTGAAGGACATATTTGTCCCTCAGAAAATTAATAATATTCATGATTAGCGTTAATTTGATTTCGTTATGTCACAAATTACAGTTGGTTGAGATACCTGTAATTTTAACAGTGTGAGAATTTCGCAGTTGTTAGAGTCTTCCGATGTTGCACAGTCCTGTTTGTCAATAATCAGTTCTTACTTTTTCAGGAACGAAAGAAGAGGCAGATCTCACCTTTCGTTCTCGTAAAGAAACAATACGTTGTCAGAATTAGCAGGTGTGGTCCTAAGCAAGCAGATTAATTTTCAGTGAACAATGTCGGTAATTTCATACAGCGATGTAATTCTGGGCAGAGCAGTAATTTAATTTTGTGGTTATACCAAGTCAAACAACGCGCTTCATACTACACGACTTTCAAAACGTTCTCAGGTACTAGTTTCAATTATATGATTTTCACCTGGCACAGAAATAGTTCCTTTTGGCAGTTAATTAGATTCATTTATTTCAAATTCTGCATTTCATTAAAACTACGTTTTGTTTTATGTGCAACACAGGACCGACCAACAGTTAATAATGCCCAGCTGGTGGTAAAATCTCCTCCAGAAACGTTTCAGCAAGTTTCTTACTTGCCATTTTCATACAACTGTCAAGCCGAGAAGATTTTATCATGGAGAATCGCCGAGAAAGCCTGCATTCTCATATAATGCTCAGCATTTCTACACGATATCGGAAGTACACGTTACACGAGGAGAAAGTTTTGGAAAACGAACCATTTACTTTTCATACATATAGACAAATTTTTTGTAGAAAGCTTATAACAGCAGGAAAAATAGTTTTTCGAACCAAACTATGAACTAACTGTGACGGGAAAAATAAAGCGTGCTACATTCCACGTTATTCTACATCTACATTTACATCTACATGGATACTCTGCAAATCACCTTTAAGTGCCTGGCAGAGGGTTCAGCGAACCACCTTCACAATTCTCTATTGTTCCCATCTCGTATAGCGCGCGGAAAGAATGAACACCTTTATCTTTCCATACGAGCTCTGATTTCCCTTATTTCATCTTGGTGATCGTTCCTCCCTATGTAGGTCGGTGTCAACAAAATATTTTTCCATTCGGAGGAGATAGTTGGTGATTGGAGTTTCGTGAGAAGATTCTGTCGCAACGAAAAACGCCTTTCTTTTAATGATGTCCAGCCCAAATCCTGTTTCATTTCTGTGACACTCTCTCCCATATTTCGCGATAATACCAAACGTGCTGCCTTTCTTTGAACTTTTTAGATGTACTCCGTCTGTCCTATCTGGTAGGTCTCTTACATTTTCTAAGAGTCCTGCCAATAAAACACAGTCTTTGGTTAGCCTTTCCCACAACATTTTCAATGTGTTCCTTCCAGTTTAGGTTGTTCGTTATTTTAATACTTAGGTATTTAGTTGAATTTACGGCTTTTAGATTAGACAGATTCATCGTGTAACCGAAGTTTGACGAGTTCCTTTTAGCACTTATATGGATGACCTCACACTTTTCGTTATTTAGGGTCAACTGCCACTTTTCGCACCATTCAGATATCTTTTCTAAATCGTTTTGCAGTTTGTTTTGGTCTTCTGATGACTCTATTAGTCGATAATCGAGAGCGTCATCTGTAAACAATCGAAGATGGCTGCTCAGATTGTCTCCAAAATCGTTTATATAGATAAGGAACAGCAGAGTGCCTATAGCACTACCTTGGGGAACGCCAGATATCACTTCTGTTTTGCTCGATGACTCTCCGTCAATTACTACGAACTGTGACCTCTCTGACAGGAAATCACAAATCCAGTCACATAACTGAGACGATATTCCATAAGCTCTCAATTTCACTACGAGCCACTTCTGTGGTACAGTGTCAAAAGCCTTCCGGAAATCCAGGAATACGGAATCGATCTGAAATCCCTTGTCAATAGCACTCAACACTTCATGTGAATAAAGAGATAGTTGTGTTTCACAGGAACGATGTTTTCTAAACCCATGTTGACTGTGTGTCAGTAGACCGTTTTCTTCGAGGTAATTCATAGTGTTCGAACACGATATATGTTCTAAAATCTTGCTGCATATCGACGTTAACGATATGGGCCTGTAATTTAGTGGATTATTCCTACTACCTTTCTTGAATATTGGTGTGACCTGTGCAACTTTCCAGTGTTTGGGTACGGATCTTTCGTCGAGCGAACGGTTGTATATGATTGTTAAGTATGGAGCTAATGCATCAGCATTGCACGTTGTGTTTCACCTGTGAGAAATGTCGTATTTAAATTACAGTGGACGGCAGTGAAGATGATTTTCTCTTTAATGACACCGACGATGACAGTGAAAGAGGAAATGAACTTGTTTCTGATGTAGATTCTTCCGACAATACTAGTAATGACGACAATAGTGAATAATTTTGAGTAACGCCTGTAATTTAAAAATTCATGTTTGCATGTCATGTAGTTAAACCGGTTAGGCGCTCTTTTTTAAAAAATGACTGTGTCACTCAACAGTGTGCCACTTAAAAATTGTTGTTGTATTGATACTTTACGTATAAATCCAACGTTGCGTAAAATAAATTTTAACCTACCGGTGATGTACCAGCATCGCTTTTTTATGATTTTAATTTCTAAAACTGGGTTGCGCATTACATTCAGTGGCGCATTAGATTAGTGTAAATATGGTAATTCGAAGTTTAACCTTGGTAGTACTTTGTGCTGTCAAGCGTGCTTGGCGGAGAGTACCTTGTACCGCTACTAGTAACTGTCTCTTCTTTCCCACTCGTAAGTGGAGCGAGGGAGAAACGACTGTCTATAAGCTTCCGTACGTGTCTTGTATTCTTTTACACTGTCATTATGGTCCTTACGCGAAAGTACGTTGTTGGTAATAGAATCGTTCAGCAATCAGCCACAAATGCTAGTTCTCAAAATTTCCGCAATAGTGTCTCGAGCAGAAACTTCTTCTTTCCTGCAGGGATTTCCATTTGAGTTCACAAAGCGTCTCAGTAATAACCGTCTGTTGTTCGAACATATCGGTAACAAATATAGCAGCACGCCTCTGAATTGGTTCGATGTCTTCCTGTAATACGACCTGGTCGGGCTCCCTGCACTAGTGCAGTGCTCAAGAAAGAGGCATGCTAGTGTTCTGTACATAAGTCTCCACTACAGATCAGCTACACTACCTGTAATTCTCCCAATAATCCGTATTTGACCATCGCCTTCTCCACAACCGACCTCAAATGATCGTTCCATTTCATATGATTTTGCACGTTACGCGTAGATACTCGTATTTCATCGATGGTCCTGTGTCAAGCAGCTCACCACTAATACTGTATTCGAAAACTACAACGTGGTTTTTACTGCTCATCCGCATTTACTTACTTTTCTTCGTTCTGAACAAACTGCCATTCATGACACTAAACAGAAATTTTGTTGTCATCCTGTACCCTCCTTTAGTCACCACACTTTTGCGTGCACTACAGTATCATCTGCAAAAACTCACAAATTCTTGTTCAACCCATCCGTTTATGTACAAAGTGCATCTCTTCAAGAATTGTTGGACGCATTGTCTCTCGTGTTTCGGTAGACATCTGCAATTTCGTTTCTGCAATGTGTAGTTGGAGTCAGCCCATACAAGTATTACTCATTGTGTCTTCCATGCTGACTCCAGTTGCACAGGGCAAAATTAAATTGCAAATATCTGCCGAAACATCAGAGAAGATACGCCTGAAGACTTTGATGACGGACACCCGGTATGGAGAACAAAGGTGAAATGACTTCCCGGTTACAGATATAGATGTAAGTGTATAAGCAGAAAATACTATGGAAAACTTTCTTCCTTTTTCGACTATTTCTTCACATGCAGCCACGTTCCGGATTCTCGGAAGTTCTTTCCCGTTGTCGAAAGGAGCGTTTTTATTGTCATCTCTCAGTATGACGAAGTGTGGAAATCATTCCATTTTATACAGGTCACTGATGCTCCTGATGTCTTTATTGCAGCTGATAAGCGTCTTATACGGCTCTGGCGATATTAGACGTAAGATGCTTAAGTCGTCCTGGTAATTGGACTTTTAAGACCTTCCGGTGATAAAACAGTGATAATCAGGGCAAGAATTTCGAAGCTTTCCGTCGCAGTTTTGATACACAATGAATATAAATGTAAATTACGGATCAATTTCTATAAAATGTAGTTTTTTTACCCGGATATTACTGACGTCGTAGTTCTGCAGAAAACACAGTTTCTTATTTTCAGTTGTCGTAAGGTATACTGTACTGTTCAGGCATTTCTTTCTAATTTAGTGAATTATGAAATAGTTAGAAAAACAGCAATATCTGGAGATATGTTATAGAAACTGGCTCGAACGCTGAGTTGAACATTGTTATAGTCGTGTTTCAAAAAGATGACATATGTAATTGGCCCCAAGCTGCTTATGACCGTAGCCCTCAACTGGAAGCTGCCTGTTTGTAATCACTTTTGTTACTGGTACAAAGGGAGAGAGAACACGGCTCAGATGGGCAAACTTACCGTGCTACGTTGAAGCATCCTGTACCGGACGAACTGCGATGGATGACCAGTAGGAGTATAATGGTAGATTAAAGTTAGCCAACTACTTATAGCCACAGGTTTGGCATCTAGAAAGAGCGGACACAGAGTAGGATGCGCTCCTTTTCTCGTATTTGATGTTCAGCACTCGAAAAAATGGGTTCGCAGCCCAGTCTCTACTTCTTAGTTTACTAAATGCTCAAAACAAACTTCGGCGAATTTAATTTCAAAGGAGTCAACGCTAAGCGTGCATGGGAAATTCGACTATTAAACGTGCAGCATGGAGCTGACGGAAAGGAGCTGTCTGATGACCTAATAGAAGAGGCAATGCAAGTCAATATCGAGGACATAATTGATAAAGTATTAGAGTCAGAACTTGAAAAAGCTTTGGAAGATTTCCATCAGACGAGAAGTATAGCACAGAGAACGTTACTTAGAAATTTTTGAAAACATTTGGGAAGTGACAACCAAGCAGCTATTGAAGTTGGTATGTGGAATTTGTAAGACTAGAGGAATACGATCAGACTTTCGGAAACGTATCTTTCACGAAATCCAGATGATACCAAGGGCAGAAAGAGTGAAACCTATAGTGCAATCAGCTTAAGAGCACATGCATCAAAGTTATTGACAAGAATAATATACAAAAGGGTATAATACAAAATGTAGGATCTGTTAGTAGCTTTATGATACGTAAAGGAGCAGAGAAGCAGTTCTGAAGTTGCAGTTGACACTGGAAGCAAAATTTAAGCAAAATCAAGGCACGTTCATAGGATGTTTTGGAGTAGAAACCTTGTTCGACAAAGTAATATAGTGCAAGATGGTCAAAATAATGAGAAAAAAGACGTAAGGTTGAAAAAAAGGTGTGTATTATACAATATGTACAAAAGCTAAGCGCGAACGATCAGAATAGACCACCAAGAAGTAAGTGCTCGGATTGAAAAAGGTGTATAAAACATATATAGTTTTGCGCCCCTACTACTCATTCTTTACATCCAAGGGCAAAGACGAAAATAACGGGAAGCTTCAGCAGTGGGATTCAAGGTTAAATAATATCACTAATAAAATTCGCTCATTACATTGGTATTTCAGCGAGATTGTAAAAGAATTACAGGAACTGCTCAACGATATAAACAGTCTAACGAGTACCAAATGTGAGTTGGGAACAAACCGAAGAAAGACGGAAATTATAAGGAGCAGCAGAAATGAAGAAGTGAAATTATTGACAAACTTAACGTCGAAATTGGGGACCACGACGTAGATGAAGTGTAGCGAATCTCCTACCTTGGAAGCAAAATAACACATGCCACGTGAAGTGAGGAGATGAAAAGCATACTAACACAGCAGACATATTGCTCGACATTAATCCAAGCTCTGAAACTTAATTCTAAAATAATTTTCACTCATTCGGGTAATTTTTCATCTCTCTGGGCTGATAAAGCCGCTCATACACAAGTTACCTTGCTGAATGGTTCGTGCCCAACGACGAAGAGCCAACATGATTGTTCACTTACGTAGCTTTCCAGTCAGTAATCTCCAATTCAATAAATTGCACTTTATGAAATTTTTAAGACGCAGCCATATAAACAGATTATTAGAAGCGATTCTGTGCGCTCATTCAGAGGATTACTAGTCTTTCCCTGCTTGATCGTTGAATGCAGCGCTCTCACGACTCGAGCTATATTAATTGTTATTCCTACAATATGTACCACATCAGAAAGTACACGAGAATTTTACCAGGTTTAATATGGTGTTTCGCGAATTTTGTAGGAGTTGCTTGTGTATTTGTGTGAACAATGACCAAAAACGCAAAATATTCCAAATTAATAACTTACAACAATCGCTGCCCATTATTTACATTTATTACATTTAACTGGAATTCGAAAAGAACATTATCTTGTGCTCATTTGGCAGTTTCTGTTGACATCTCGTTATTTACCGTAGGTGAAGGTGTTATGGATTTATTAAAACGTGTAAGCAATTATTCATCTTTCTTCGACTTCTGTTAACATAATAATTAGCCTTTCGAGTTGGTAATGATGTACGCTTCATCGTCTCGTTTCCCCTCTTTCTTTTGGTGCTCTTCTCTGTTTATTAACTTTAACGGACTGCGTGGCCCTCCCGCCGGAGGTTCGAGTCTCTTCCACGTATACAGCATTTTTTCTCGACACTTAAATCAAGTTTTGGCAGTTGTTAAACTATGCTCTGTCCAAAACTATACGAGGAGCTTCTTCTATCATTTATGTCCCCCAGTCCATGTTCTCCTTCTCTTCATTTTCTTGCCACCGAATTCCAGTCATCCATCATAATTAAATTTTATCTTCTTTAATTTTTTGTATATTTCCCTGTAAGTTATCGTACATTGTTATATTCATTATAATCTGTGGAGGTAGCTGGCATATGAACTTGCACTTCTGTCGTTGGGAATGGCTGTTTGTCTATCTTGGCTACGACCATGCTTTCACTGCGCTGTTCATAATAGCTTACTCGCAATCTTGTTTTCTCATTCATTATTAGCCCTACTCATGCATTGCTCCTGTTTGGTTATATGTTGAGAACCCTGTACTGACGTCACCGTAAGTTCTGTTCGTTCCGTTGTGGTTGCAACTACGGTATAGTTACCTGTATTTTACCAAAATGAAATTCAAGCAATAGTTTACTGAAAACAGTAATACTCCATCAGTGACGTAGCTGTCATTATAATATAAGTTAACAACGAAATGACGGAATACTATGAGAATAAGAAGAGTGTTTTACATCTCTTATCTTTAACGTTATATTGAAATATTCGGCAAGCAGCTAATTCTAATGTCGTTTGAAATTTGAAGAAGAGACGATAAACGAGTTAACCGATGTTAGTTTTGATGTGGAAGGAGGTGATTACGAACACTGTATACGCAGCATTGTAAGTTATCTCGGTTTACATTTTACGTTAAATTCAAGTGCTTCACCTCCTGAACGTATTTCGAGACGGCAAAACGAAAGTGTTGATGTTGGAGCATTAGGATGCAATTTTTCTAATCTGAATCTCGGGTACAGGGACCACCATTTTGACTATAGTCCATGTCTGTACCCTCAACGATAATGGGTGGCTCCGCGAACTATAAAGTAGCAACCTTACATTGTATCTACATCACTAACGGTAACGCAGCAATCATACAACATATTTACATCGAATGTATCCGAGTTTTACAAAACTTTAAAACTGAAATCGAGCAGTAAACAGAACAAAGTTATAGTTTCTGCAACCATGTGACATTTTTATAGCCCAGTACCCGTGCTTACATTAATATGATTACCAGTGTGTGCTTTCTAGCAAGACACTGTTATCTGTTTGTTTGTGGACGGAGATCCCTCGTGGTACATTCGCTTCAGATTAAATTTTATTTTCCTGTGACTGTCAACCAAATTGTGTCTGTCTACGCAATTGAGGCAGAGATTTATAGTCAATGTAGCACACCACTGCTAATGCAGTTTATCTGTGTTGAGTTTTGTAACATGAGAATTTTACTCTTTTAGATGAGTGTTACTTTGCTTTTGAAAAGTTTTTCCTCGTTCTCGATGTTTTCCTCGTTCTTGAGTTATTCGTTCGAAATTGGGTTGCGAATCGTGCCTAGCTATGTGAAACCTGTGTTATTTAGCACGTATAACCTTGTTAGTACGATAATATGGGATTTTGTTTGAAACTCCGCATATTATATACTGTTACGGATTAGTGTAGTGTTGTCGAGGTAATAATATCTGAGATATTGCTTACCGATTGGAACAGGAGATGTATTATCTCATGATGCGTAAAGATACACATACGACTCTTCGACGGAAAGGTATCGAGACTAGTAATATTAGTAAGGAAATGCTAGTCGTGTCTTACTAAAGAATGGCTTTTTTCTTATCTCGATACGTGTCTCTACGCTGTGACAATTTTAAACAAAAGTGATCAAGTCAGTGACAGTGGTCAGTGGCAGTGGCAGTATCAGTGGCAGTGGACTCCCATGGAATACTATATACACAAGTATTTCAAACAGCAGAAGGAAAGAATATGGGCGTTTGTGGACAAAATTGGTCTTGCTTTACAGGCCACCACCATTAATTGAACATCTTTGGTACAAATATAATTTGCAGCATTAGTATAGGATCACTTGCGCCAGTCGTCCTGCACGGCTCAAAAGTCGGACAGTAAAAGCGGCGCATGGGTTGGTAAAAGTCGTTTCATGCCAACTGCTAGCAGGTGGGACAGCGTATCGTTCATGAGTGAGTTGTGTTTTTGTCCAGAACTGATTCACGCCATCTCTTCATCTTTAACACGTTCCAGCCTGTCAGCTTTGTGGAATGGGCCAACATGGGGCAGTCAGTCTTCTCGTTTAGGAGATATCAGGTTTAGGAGTACCTAATCGCACTAAACATGTTTCCTCACCATAAGTGGCTGCACCAAAAGGGGTGATATCCTGCAATGCTGGGTGCGCCTTTTCATAGTGAATTTAAAGCTAAGTGCCTCATGATGGTAGATAACGGACGCTTTAGCAGGAAGAGCTGCAGCATCAAAGCTGTTACCACGTACTGTGGAAGGAAATCAGCCGGTTGTGGGGGGGGCACAACTGCAAGCTTTGCTGGATGGCGTGATTCCCATTATGGGAGGCACTGAGTATTCCAAATGACTACGCAGTTCTGGCATGGTACCTGCCACTGATGGGGGGGGGGGGGGAATTTCAGATGTCACCCACGATGTATGGCTAGTTTTTTAGTATACCTTGTATTCGAGTCATTCTTAAACGTCGCAATGCTGGCAGCACATATTATGATGTCCTATGAATAAATGGCCATTTCTCGCATTTCATTTGCCTATAACTGTAGAATATTATAAAATAAATCAAAATTACCGGAATAATCAATAGTATTTAAAGTACCACCATCAATATAACGTGATAGTTTCAGAGATGTAAGTAACAAAAGATACTGTAACAATTAAAAATTGTTGTCGTAATATTTCACCAAGAAAAATCAGAACGAATACGATATCTGTTGCTCATCATAATTTTTTTACAAATTGGATTTTATGCATACTGGCTGTGACATTTTATAGCAAGAAATTAGAGGTCGGTAGTCACTTCATGAAAGTGTAAATTTTTGAAAGTATGTATAAAAGAGGAGGCCAAAATACTGAAAGTAATGTATCTAACCAGACAATAAGACTCCACGCTCTTCCATGAGCACCACTTTAATGGTGGGAGGGACCTCACGCTCGTTTTTGAGCTGTTTATGGAGTGAGCCTGAGATCAAACCAAAAGCCGTAAAATATTCTTGATCTTATTAATCTTATTAATCTTTGCTGATTTTCAGAAAGAAAGAGAGAGAGAGAGAGCGAGAGAGAGAGAGATCTAAGGCAGGTATTACTTTAGAATGATTACAGAGGGAGTATTTTTAGGCAATTGTGGGTCTTTTAGTATGAGAAACGAATGTTTTACTCAAGACGAAGGAAATACGTTAACAATTACTACGACTGGCCGGACTGAAACCCAAGGAGACATCGATATTCTTCGATTGTGGGACTTGGCTGCTGTGTCTGATGAGAGACACTTCAACTTCTGTTGGAAGGTCGCTCGAGACTTTGGTGGTGAACATAGGCAATGATAAACTGTCTGAGTACTCAACAAGTTGGAGGTCAGGTAACATGGGGTGCCATACTACCACCCTCATTTTCATGGAGTGTTCGTACCGTCTGTCCTCTACACTTCAGCAGCGTTGGCGTGGGGAATTGTCTTGTTGCAGGTCTAGGTAAGCTGCAAGGTGATGTAGGCGAACAAACGGATGCACATGATGAGACTACAAGTACCGTTCGCTAGCGAGAGACAACATGTAAACATGCCCCACACGAAAACGCCTCCCACACGGTGCCGGTGCCCTGTTGGCAACCGTAACGAATAGCCTTGAATGGTTCTGGAACTTCTTATACACTGACGTCGGCGTGTGGTAATATGTACAACAACTAGACGTTCTTTGTGTTCTTTCCCCTTGTTATGAGCGCCAAATGGCGCCCTTATTGCATCCATGATAATCTCTGTAACGTATTACGGGCTGTGAGCAGAAGTGTAAGTGTGTAATGGGACCTTTGCACCCTTAAGGAGCAGGTCGGCTTTGGAACAGGCGGCTGCTCCTAGTTTTAGTTGTCCAGGATTGAATTGCCTTCTTAGATGCCGTCCTATGGCTCATCTGTCAACCGTGATAACCAGCTGTAGTTGTACCTTCTCATCAGTGCGTTGTTGACAAGAGCAATTAGATCTAAAGAGGGTGGTTTCCCTCACATCGAGGTACTCAAGGCACACCAGTGGGCGAATAAGATCTGGCAGTGATGAAGTGTGCTCATTTCGCTCATTTTCCACATCCTGCTGTCGACTGTAGACCGACAGCCAATCTGCCATCTAACAGTATCCCAGCCACGTGACTCGCCCAGTTATTCCACACAGTGTGCTCTCGCTTCAGTACAATTGCTATCCCTAAGTCAGTTGCTCACAGTGGCACAGTGAAGTGACTAACTCCTCTGTAAACCAATCTGTCGGTCGAGCTACAGGTAAATTTAGATGAATGAGCAGTACGCTATCTAGATTGATACACACTATGTGGTCAAACGTATCCGGACACCTGGCTGAATATGACTTACAAGATCGTGGCTCCCTCCATCGGTAATGTTGGAATTCAATAGGCCGTTGGCCACCCCAGGCGTTGATGATAGCTTCCACTCTCGCAGGCATACGTTCAGTCAGGTGCTGGAACGTTTCTTCGGGAATGGAAGCTCATTCTTCACGGAGTGCTGCACTGAGGAGCGGTATCGATGTCGGTCGGTGAGGCCTGGCGTGAAGTCGGGCTTCCAAAATATCCCAGAGGTATCCTATAGGATTCTGTTCAGTACTCTGTGCAGACTAGTTCATCACAGGGCTTTATTGTAATGTAATCACCCCGCCACAGGCCGTGCATTATAAACAGATGCTCGACCGTGTAGAAAAATGCAATCGCCATCCCCGAAATGCTCTTCGAAAGTAGGAAGCAATCACGTGCTTAAAACATCAATGTAAGCCTGTTCTGTGATAGTGCCACGCAAAACAACAACGGATGCAAGCCCCCTCCTTGAAAAACACAACCACACCATAACACCACCGCTTCCAAATTTTACTTTTGGCACTACACACGCTGGCAGATGACGTTCACAGGGCATTCGCCATACCCACACCATGCCATCGGATCGCCACATTGTGTCCCATGATTCGTCACTCTACACAACGTTTTTCCACTGTTCAATCGTCCAATGTTCACACTCCTTACACCAAGCGAGGCGTCATTTGGCGTTTACCGTCGTGAATTGTGGCTTCTGAGCAGCCTCTCGACCATTAAATCCAAGTTTTCACACCTCCCGCCAAACTGTCATAGTACTTGCAGTGGATCCTGATGCAATTAGGAATTCCTTCAACTGTCCGAAAACTCTGTCAGTCAACAGACGATGTCGGCCTGTACGTTTTTGTGTTGTACGAGTCCCTTCATGTTTCCACTTCACTATTACATCGGAAACAGTAGGCCTAGGTATGTTTGGGAGTGTGGATATCTCTCGTACAGACGTATGACACAAGTGACACCCAATCACCTGACTACGTTCGAAGTCCACGAGTTCCGTGGATCGCCCCATTCGGCTCTCTACGGTGTATAATGACTACTGAGGTCGCTGATATGGAGTACATGGCAGTAGGTGGCAGGACAATGCACCTAATGAAAAAAACCTATGTTTTGGGGGGGTGTCCGGATACTTTTGATCACATAGTGTATAATATGCTCTTCAAGGAACACCGCACATTACCACAAGCAAATGACACATTCAGCCGTGTCACTCATCTCTAATGGCAATGTCAAAATTAAAAACTAAATCCTGTGGCGATCTTCCACTTGGAGGATTCCTACCTAACATAGTAGTGTTAAGCTGGAGAACGTTTTGTTGTACAGTTTACGAGCTGTATTTAACTACAGGGTGTTACAAAAAGGTACGGCCAAACTTTCAGGGAACACTCCTCACACACAAAGAAAGATAATATGTTATGTGGATATGTGTCCGGAAACGCTTACTTTCCATGTTAGAGCTCATTTTAATACTTCTCTTCAAATCACATTAATCATGGAATGGAAACACACAGCAACAGAACGTACCAGCGTGATTTCAAACACTTTGTTACAGGAAATGTTCAAAATGTCCTACGTTAGCGAGGATACATGCATCCACCCTCCGTCGCATGGAATCCCTGATGCGCTGATGCAGCCCTGGAGAATGGCGTATTGTATCGCAGCCGTCCACAATACGAGCACGAAGAGTCTCTGCATTTGGTATCGGGGTTGCGTAGACAAGAGCTTTCAAATCCCCCATAAATGAAAGTCAAGAGGGTTGAGGTCAGTAGAACGTGGAGGCCATGGAATTGGTCCGCCTCTACCAATCCATCGGTCACCGAATCTGTTGTTGAGAAGCGTACTAACGCTTCGACCGAAATGTGCAGGAGCTCCATCGTGCATGAACCACATGTTGTGTCGTACTTATAAAGGCACATGTTCTAGCAGTACAGGCAGAGTATCCCGTATCAAATCATGATAACGTGTTCCATTGAGCGTAGGTGGAAGAATATGGGGCCCAAACAAGACATCACCAACAATGCCTGCCCAAACGTTCACAGAAAATCTGTGTTGATGACGTGATTGCACAATTGCGTGCGGATTCTCGTCAGCCCACACATGTTGATTGTGAAAATTTACAATTTGATCACGTTAGAATGAAGCCTCATCCGTAAAGACAACATTTGCACTGAAATGAGGATTGACACATTGTTGGATGAACCATTTGCAGAAGTGTACCCGTGAAGGCCAATCAGCTGCTGATAGTGCCTGCACACGCTGTATATGGTACGGTAACAACTGGTTCTTCTAGGCGCGCAGTCAGGAACCGCGCGACTGCTACGGTCGCAGGTTCGAATCCTGCCTCGGGCATGGATGTGTGTGATGTCCTTAGGTTAGTTAGGTTTAAGTAGTTCTAAGTTCTAGGGGACTGATGACCTCAGATGTTAAGTCCCATAGTGCTCAGAGCCATTTGAACCATTTGAACAACTGGTTCCCCCGTAGCACTCTCCATACAGTGACGTGGTCAACGTTACCTTGTACAGCAGCAACTTCTCTGATGCCGACATTAGGGTTATCGTCAACTGCACGAAGAATTGCCTCGTCCATTGCAGGTGTTCTCGTCGTTCTAGGTCTTTCCCAGTCGCGAGTCATAGGCTGGAATGTTCTGTGCTCCCTAAGACGCCGATCAATTGCTTCGAACGTCTTCCTGTCGGGACACCTTCGTTCTGGAAATCTGTCTCGATACAAACGTACCACGCCACGGCTCTTGCCCCGTACTAATCCATACATCAAATAGGCATCTGTCAACTCCGCATTTGTAAACATTTCTCTGACTGCAAAACCACGTCCGTGATGAACACTAACCTGTTGATGCTACGTACTGATGTGCTTGATGCTAGTACTGTAGAGCAATGAGTCGCATATCAACACAAGCACCGAAGTCAACTTTACCTTCCTTCAATTGGGCCAACTGGCGGTGACTCGAGGAAGTACAGTACATATTGACGAAAGTAAAATGATCTCTAGCATGGAAATTAAGCGTTTCCGGACACATGTCCACATAACATCTTTTCTTTATTTGTGTGTGAGGAATGTTTGCTGAAAGTTTGGTCGTACCTTTTTGTAACACCATGTATAATAATTATAAAAGGCAGTGGGTCTTTGGAAATATAAAATAAAGCCGACGTCTGCTAACTGACGCTCCACCACGGGATAGATAATAAATAAATAATGCTGAGATAGTAAGTTGAGTTTTTACTTGGGTGTGAAGTTAAAAATGTTTTTCAACTACACCACAATTTATCGTTATCTTACCAAAAAATTTCCTTAGTGTAGCAGAAAGTCGTACAAATGAAATGGGTTCGTTTCAGTTTGGAGTTTGGTGTTACTCTCCACTTCACTTAATTTCTCATACTAATTTTACTTCTCTATTTCCGTGAAGTTTCTGAGCAGTAAGTCAAATCGCATATTAATTTATTTGCAGTATCTATAGCTACGTATTGAACCCGCAGAAATGGGAAATGAGCTCGAACATACTTAGTGCTCTCTCCGTTTACACAGCTGCTGAAACTCTACAATGTGTTTGCTCACCTTTTCAAGGCAAAATAAAAATAGATTCATAGACGAGATATGTGCGCCACTCTGCTCACAATATTATAACCGCCATTTTCCCCACTGAACGTGCGTGCCCCGTGGGAAGACACGTCCGCTAAATTCTTGCTGAGAAACCGAGCAGGCCTGGGGAAACGAGTTGTCTTGCTGCTCCGGCGGCTCCCATGAGGAATGCCACCACTCTATCGGATTAGGCCCCAACACGACGTGATGACCAGCAATAAATATTTCCAGCAGGGCCATGAACCCTTCACTTTCCCAATATCTCTCTTAACATCCATCGATACACGGAGCATGTCCTGGGATAACTCGGACGCGTTGTGTGTACTTCAGGAAATGCACTCTACGCTTTTCGTCTTTCTTGTACAGACACTATATTTTTACGGAAACGTCATACATGTGTTAGTGCGAGTTATTCAAAATATTTGCCTCTGTTAGTACTTCGTGTGTGTGTGTGGGGGGGGGGGGGGAGGGGAGGAGGGGGTGTTTGTGCGTGCGTGCGTGCTTGTGCGTATGCTTGTGTGTGCGTGTAATACTGCAGTTCTGTAACTGAAAATACTAACGCAAAAATATTTATTGTGATCGTAGAATGCTTCAAAATCGTTGTTTTTAATCCTTAGTTTTCTGAACTCCTATACTGCTTGTATCTAAATACATTCATTTATTCGTTTGTAATGACGCGTAGTTGTATGATTAATAACATACTAGTTCCAAAGGCTGTTACAGAATGATAAAATCAGGAATGGTATCAGAGTCATCATAAGAATTATAATCATATTTCCAAATCTACGATGGTTAACATTATCAACGTCGTTTAAAATAGTTCCAGAGTAATATTCAGACGACAAGCAGCAAATACAAAGAAAATACATATTCAGTTTCAGAGCGTAGATGTAATTGCTACATTGTGCATGAACGTTTCATCTCCGAAGAATGACGTTGCTTGGAAGGTTACACCAGACACATGACTAAGCTTACTGGTTACCTATGTACTTCATTTCTTTCCCTTTATATTATGGATTCTCCCGATCTTTCACCGAGTGAAGTGGCGCAGTGGTTAGCACACTGGACTCGCATTCGGGAGGACGACGGTTCAATCCCGTCTCCAGCCATCCTGATTTAGGTTTTCCGTGCTTTCCCTAAATCGTTTCAGGCAAATGCCAGGATGGTTCCTTTGAAAGGGCACGGCCAATTTCCTTCCCCATCCTTCCCTAACCCGAGCTTGCGCTCCGTCTCTAATGACCTCGTTGTCGACGGGACGTTAAACACTAATCTCCTCCTCCTCCTCTAGAGGACTTATTGCTGATGTGGAACAGGTGCTTCCGGATGCAGAATGTGCACCCAACAGCAGGTGGTAGCTCATGTCGGTGTTATCGATGTATGTCGCCTTGGATCGGATGAGATTCTCTCTGAATTTGGGAGTCTAGCTGAAGTGGTAGAGACTGCCCGTCTTGCTGGCGAGACGAAGACGGAGCTTACATCTGCACCATCGCTGACTAGACCCACTGTAGACCTCTGGTATACAGCCGAGTGAAGAGTCTGTATCAGAGTCTCAGACGGTTCTGCCGGCCGTTGTGGCCGAACGGTTCTAGGCGCTTCAGTCTGGAACCGCGCGACCGCTACGGTCGCAGGTTCGAATCCTGCGTCGGGCATGGATGTGTGTGATGTCCTTAGGTTAGTTACAGGGTTATTACAAATGATTGAAGTGATTTCACAGTTCTACAATAACTTTATTATTTGAGATATTTTCGCAATGCTTTGCACACACATACAAAAACTCAAAAAGTTTTTTTAGGCATTCACAAATGTTCGATATGTGCCACTTTAGTCATTCGGCAGACATCAAGCCGATAATCATGCTCCTCCCTCACTCGTCGCAGCATGTCCCCATCAATGAGTTCGAAAGCATCGTTGATGCGAGCTCGCAGTTCTGGCACGTTTCTTGGTAGAGGAGGTTTAAACACTGAATCTTTCACATAACTCCACAGAAAGAAATCGCATGGGGTTAAGTCGGGAGAGCGTGGAGGCCATGACATGAATTGCTGATCATGATCTCCACCACGACCGATCCATCGGTTTTCCAATCTCCTGTTTAAGAAATGCCGAATATCATGATGGAAGTGCAGTGGAGCACCATAGATGAAGTCGGCGCTGTCGGTCTCCAGTTGTGGCATGAGCCAATTTTCCAGCATGTCCAGATACACGTGTCCTGTAACGTTTTTTTCGCGGAAGAAAAAGGGGCCGTTAACTTTAAACCGTGAGATTGCACAAAACACGTTAACTTTTGGTGAATTGCAAATTTGCTGCACGAATGCGTGAGGATTCTCTACCGCCCAGATTCGAACATTGTGTCTGTTCACTTCAGCATTAAGAAAAAAATGTTGCTTCATCACTGAAAACAAGTTTCGCACTGAACGCATCCTCTTCCATGAGCTGTTGCAACCGCGCCGCAAATTCAAAGCGTTTGACTTTGTCATCGAGTGTCAGGGCTTGTAGCAATTGTAAACGGTAAGGCTTCTGCTTTAGCCTTTTCCGTAAGATTTTCCAAACCGTCGGCTGTGGTACGTTTAGCTCCCTGCTTGCTTTATTCGTCGACTTCCGCAGGCTACGCGTGAGACTTGCCCGCACGCGTTCAACCGTTTCTTCGCTCACTGCAGGCCGACCCGTTGATTTCCCCTTACAGAGGCATCCAGAAGCTTTAAACTGCGCATACCATCGCCGAATGAAGTTAGCAGTTGGTGGATCTTTGTTGAACTTCGTCCTGAAGTGTCGTTGCACTGTTATGACTGGCTGATGTGAGTGCATTTCAAGCACGACATACGCTTTCTCGGCTCCTGTCGCCATTTTGCCTCACTGCGCTCTCGAGCGCTCTGGCGGCAAAAACCTGAAGTGCGGCTTCAGCCGAACAAAACTTTATGAGTTTTTCTACGTATCTGTAGTGTGTCGTGACCATATGTCAATGAATGGAGCTACAGTGAATTTATGAAATCGCTCCAATCATTTGTAATAGCTCTGTAGGTTTAAGTAGTTCTAAGTTCTAGAGGACTGATGTGCTCAGATGTTAAGTCCCATTGTGCTCAGAGCCATTTGAACCATTTGAACCATCAGACGGTTCTGCGACCGTACAGTCTGCATATTCCTCGACTTGCGCCATATGGGGGTGGGTTTTACAGTTTCACTTTATAGGTAAGGGATCCGCCACATACAGGAAGCGGTTAGAAGGGTGGTGTTACGTGTAGAGGGGACTGGGTGGTGTGTTATTCTAAAAGGAAGCAGGGGAACACAGGATGAGGGTAGACCTAGCAACAATCGGTACTGTAGTTGTAAATTGACTTAACTTAGGTGGGAAAGAACCAGAGCGCCAGACGCTAATAGGAAGCACTGCAGCTCAAATCGTGAGAAGTATAGAGAGATGGCCAAAGCCGGACATAAGTTCAGCCGAAAGTTTTACAATGGATCTCACTATATTCAGAAAGGATAGATTGAATATAGTTAGTGGTGGAGTGTTCATTGCCGTCGGAAGTAGTTTACCTAGCAGTGAAACTGAACTAGGTAGTTCCTGTGAGTTAGTATGGTGCAACATGAGAAGGTGTCCTAAATCCTATTGGTTACTCTTACGACACCTAACTCAGATGATACAGTTGCTGAATAGTTCAAAGGAAACTTCAGTCTCATTCAAATAGATACCTCATTCATGTAATTATAGTAGGCGGTGACTTCAACCTAACCTCGATGTATTAATGAGAAAAAGATGTTTAATGTCGGTGGTAGGCATAAAACGTCGTCCGAAATCGTACTGAATGCTTTCAGTGAAAATTATTTTGAACAATTAGTTCAGGAGCTCTCTAGAGGTATAAATGTTTGCGAAAGCATACTTGACCCTTTAGCAGCAAATAATCCTGTGCCAAGAGGGAACGTCACGGTGGATAGAGGTATAAGTGACCACGAGGTCGTTGTAGCAAGACTGAGTACCGTTAACACCAAATCCAGTAAAGGTAAACGCAAAATATATGTATGTTTATAAAGCCAGATAAAAATTGGCTTGACGCCTTCCTAAGAGACAGACTCCACTCCTTCCAGTCTGAGTAGGTAAGCGTAGATCAGATGTGGTTTTACTTCAAAGAAACAGTATCGACGGCAGTTGAGAGACATATACCAAATAAATTAATAGGAGATGAAACTGGTCCCCCATGATGCACAAAGCAGGTAAGAACACTATTGTAGAAACAATGAAAAAACGTGCAAAGTTTCCAGGATTGGCTAAATTTTACATAAGCTCGAAATTTGCATCTAAATGAGTTGAGAGACAATCTGAGCAATTTATTAGTAGTCTGTTGCCGTCTCTTCGGCTTACAGTATGTAATCTGCAACAATATGAGCCGGTGTTATGCTTATGATGCCGTCATTTACCGCCTTGTAAAGTCATCAGTTGATGAAAACCAATTAGAAAATGATTTAAACAAGATATCCGTATGGTGTGAAAAGTGGCAATTGACTCTAAACAATGGGAGGTGTGAGGTCATCCAGATGAGTGCTAAAAGGAACCTGCTAAATTTCGGTTACCCGATAAATCACACAAACCCAAAGGCTGTGTATTCAACTAAAAACTTATGAATTATAATTATAGTTAACTTAAATGGAACGATCCCATAGATAATGTTGTGGGGAAGCGAACCAAACACTACAATTTATTGGCTGAAGACTTGGAAAATGCAACAGGTCTACCAAAGAGATTGGGTACACTAAGTTTGTCCATTCTGTTCTGGAGTACGAGTGCAGCTAGTTTTGTGTTATCGAGGGATAAGGGAGAGAGTACCACGGATCTGACAAGCGAAATGGTGTGGCAATCATTAAATCAAATGCATTTTTCATTGCGTTAGAATCTTCAAAAGAATTTTTTTTCACTAGCTTTTTCCTCCGAATGCGAAAGTATTTTGTTGGAACTTACTTACATAGAGAGAAGTGAACGTCATAATAACATAAGAGAAAGGAGTGCTCGTAAGGAAGATTTAAGTGTTCGTTTTTCTCGCACACTTTTCGAGAGTGGAACGGTAGCGAAATAAGTTGAAAGTGATTCGATGAATCCTCTGCAAGGTACTTAACCGTGATTTGTAGAGTAATCGTTTGGACGTAGATGTAATAATATACAACGATACGGGTTGTGGTTCCGCACTGATGTAGAACACTTTTGTTTTACTTATTTTCTTTCCCAAACTACTTTCAGCGACAATATAGCCATCATTAGTGGGTTTTTTGTTTACTCTAAACATGGAAATTTGGCATCGCAAAATTGGCATCGCTATAAACATTACAAAACATTATTACATGCCTACTGTTTGTTCCAAATATTGTATGCTGTGATTAGTTGTATAATACCTCATTTACCTTAAGTCACATCATGGTTTCTATGTTTGTTGCCCGTTATTTACGGCATTTTATTTGTAGTCTGTTGCCGTTTCTTCGGCTTACAGTATGTAATCTACAACTATATGAGCAGCTGTTATTATCAAATACGACTAAGTGGAATTATATACGTCAGCGTTATACTGTTGCAAATTTTTGGTAGTTTTGTGGTTACAGTTTTGGTATGCACTAGGTTGTTACGTAATTCGTCATGTAGTCACGTTCGTTGGTCAGCTCGCAGTTGCTTTTAAACACAGAAAAATATAACTTCTACATCTTGGTCATAATTGAAAACATTACGGCATCTTGCAGTTTGCGTGTATCGCAAGAAAGTATCACATATTGCAAGGAGGTTTTGAAAATAGTAGCGAGAGTTCTGACGACAACTGTTCTTGAGTGTGGAGTGAGTGATTGTGTGTGTGTGTGTTGCTCCTGTTCTGTGTCCTGTGTCTGTTCTCTTACAGCCGTAAATTGTTTCTTGTCGCGAAGTTTTTTTGTTTTCATTTATTCCGTTTTTCCTTTCCACTGTAGTCTTTCGTATGTAATAGCTTTCTTTTATTTTGAAATATCGGCGTAAACTGTTGCTGTGTTTCGGGATGTGTAGGTGAGTTTTGTTGCTAGTGAGGTTGTTGTTGTTGTGGTCTTCAGTCCTGAGACTGGTTTGATGCAGCTCTCCTTGCTACTCTATCCTGTGCAAGGTTCTTCCTCTCCCAGTACTTACTGCAACCTACGTCCTTCTGAATCTGCTTAGCGTAATCATCTCTTGGTCTCCCTCTGCGATTTTTACCCTCAACGCTGCCCTCCAATAGTAAACTGGTGATCCCTTGATGCCTCAGAACGTGTTCTACCATCCGATCCCTTCTTGTAGCCAAGTTGTGCCACAAATTCCTTTTCACCCCAATTTTATTCAGTACCTCATCATTGGTTTCGTGATATACCCATCTAATCTTCAGCATTCTTCTGTAACACCACATTTCGAAAGCTTCTATTCTCATCTTATCTAAACTATTTATCGACCATGTTTCACTTCCATACATGGCTACACTCCATACGAATACTTTAAGAAAAGTCCTCCTGACACTTAAATCTATACTCGATGTTAACAAACTTCTTCAGAAAAGCTTTCCTTGCCATTGCCAGTCTACTTTTTATATCCTCTTTACTTCGACCATCGCCGGCCGCGGTGGTCTAGCGGTTCTAGCCGCTCAGTCCGGAACCGCGGGACTGCTACGGTCGCACGTTCGAATCCTGCCTCGGGCATGGATGTGTGTGATGTCCTTAAGTTAGTTAGGTTTAAGTGGTTCTAAGTTCTAGGGGACTGATGACCACAGATGTTAAGTCCCATAGTGCTCGGAGCCATTTGAACCAGCCATTTCGACCATCATCAGTTATTTCTCTCCGAAAATAGCAAAACTCATCTTATACTTTAAGTGTCTCATTTCCTTATCTAATTCCCTCAGCTTCACCTGATTTAATTCGACTACATTCCATTATCCTCGTTTTGCTGTTGTTGATCTTATATCCTCCCTTCAAGACACTGTCCATTCCGTTCAACTGCTCTTCCGAGACCTTTGCTGTCTCTGACACAATTACAATGTCATCGGCGAACCTCAAAGTTTTTATTTCTTCACCATGGATTTTAATACCTACTCCGAATTTTTCTTTTGTTTCCTTCACTGCTTGCTCAATATACAGACTGAATAACATCGGGGGTAGGCTACAGTCCTGTCTCACTCCCTTCCCAACCACTGCTTTCCTTTCATGTCCCTCGACTCTTATAACTGCCATCTGGTTTCTGTACAAATTGTAAATAGCCTTTCGCTCCCTGTATTTTACCCCTGTCACCTTCAGAATTTGAAAGAGAGTATTCCAGTCAACATTGTCAAAAGCTTTCTCTAAGTCTACAAATGCTAGAAACGTAGGTTTGCCCTTCCTTAATCTAGCTTCTGAGATCAGTCGTAGGGTCAGTATTGCCTCACGTGTTCCAACATTTCTAGGGAATCCAAACTGATCTTCCCCGAGGTCGGCTTCTACTAGTTTTTCCATTCTTCTGTAAAGAATTCGCGTTAGTATTTTGCAGCTGTGACTTATAAAACTGATAGTTCGGTAATTTTCACATCTGTCAACACCTTCTTTCTTTGGGATTGGAATTATTATATTCTTCTTGAAGTCTGAGGGTATTTCGCCTGTTTCATACATCTTGCTCACCAGATGGTAGAGTTTTGTCAGGACTGGCTCTCCCAAGGCCGTCAGTAGTTCTAATGGAATGTGCTAGTGAGGTTGTTGTTGTTGTGGTCTTCAGTCCTGAGACTGGTTTGATGCAGCTCTCCATGCTACTCTATCCTGTGCAAGCTTTTTCATCTCCCAGTACCTACTGCAACCTACATCCTTCTGAATCTGCTTAGTGTATTCATCTCGTGGTCTCCCTCTACGATTTTTACCCTCCACGCTGCCCTCCAATACTAAATTGGTGATCCCTTGATGCCTCAGAACATGCCCTACCAACCGATCCCTTCTTCTGGTCAAGTTGTGCCACAAACTTCTCTTCTCCCCAATCCTATTCAATACTTCCTCATTAGTTACATGATCTACCCATCTAATCTTCAGCATCCTTCTGTAGCACCACATTTCGAAAGCTTCTATTCTCTTCTTGTCTAAACTGTTTATCGTCCATGTTTCACTTCCATACATGGCTACACTCCATACGAATACTTTCAGAAATGACTTCCTGACACTTAAATCAATACTGGATGTTAACAAATTTCTCTTCTTCAGAAACGCTTTCCTTGCCATTGCCAGTCTACATTTTATATCCTCTCTACTTCGACCATCATCAGTTATTTTGCTCCCCAAATAGCAAAACTCCTTTACTACTTTAAGTGCCTCATTTCCTAATCTAATTCCCTCAGCATCACCCGACTTAATTAGACTACATTCCATTATCCTTGTTTTGCTTTTGTTGATGTTCATCTTATATCCTCCTTTCAAGACACTGTCCATTCCATTCAACTGCTCTTCCAAGTCCTTTGCTGTCTCTGACAGAATTACAATGTCATCGGCGAACCTCAAAGTTTTTATTTCTTCTCCATGGACTTTAATACCCACTCCGAATTTTTCTTTTGTTTCCTTTACTGCTTGCTCAATATACAGATTGAACAACATCGGGGAGAGGCTACAACCCTGTCTTACTCCCTTCCCAACCACTGCTTCCCTTTCATGTCCCTCGACTCTTATAACTGCCATCTGGTTTCTGTACAAATTGTAAATAGCCTTTCGCTCCCTGTATTTTACCCCTGCCACCTTTAGAATTTGAAAGAGAGTATTCCAGTCAACATTGTCAAAAGCTTTCTCTAAGTCTACAAATGCTAGAAACGTAGGTTTGCCTTTCCTTAATCTTTCTTCTAAGATAAGTCGTAAGGTCAGTATTGCCTCACGTGTTCCAGTGTTTCTACGGAATCCAAACTGATCTTCCCCGAGGTTGGCTTCTACTAGTTTTTCCATTCGTCTGTAAAGAATTCGTGTTAGTATTTTGCAGCTGTGACTTATTAAGCTGATAGTTCGGTAATTTTCACATCTGTCAACACCTGCTTTCTTTGGGATTGGAATTATTATATTCTTCTTGAAGTCTGAGGGTATTTCGCCTGTTTCATACATCTTGCTCACCAGATGGTAGAGTTTTGTCAGGACTGGCTCTCCCACGGCCGTCAGTAGTTCCAATGGAATATTGTCTACTCCGGGGGCCTTGTTTCGACTCAGGTCTTTCAGTGCTCTGTCAAACTCTTCACGCAGTATCGTATCTCCCATTTCATCTTCATCTACATCCTCTTCCATTTCCATAATATTGTCCTCAAGTACATCGCCCTTGTATAGACCCTCTATATACTCCTTCCACCTTTCTGCTTTCCCTTCTTTGCTTAGCACTGGGTTTCCATCTGAGCTCTTGATATTCATACAAGTCGTTCTCTTATCTCCAAAGGTCTCTTTAATTTTCCTGTTGGCGGTATCTATCTTACCCCTAGTGAGATAGGCCTCTACATCCTTACATTTGTCCTCTAGCCATCCCTGCTTAGCCATTTTGCACTTCCTGTCGATCTCATTTTTGAGACGTTTGTATTCCTTTTTGCCTGTTTCACTTACTGCATTTTTATATTTTCTCCTTTCATCAATTAAATTCAATATTTCTTCTGTTACCCAAGGATTTCTACTAGCCCTCGTCTTTTTACCTACTTGATCCTCTGCTGCCTTCACTACTTCATCCCTCAAAGCTACCCATTCTTCTTCTACTGTATTTATTTCCCTTATTCCTGTCAATTGCTCCCTTATGCTCCCCCTGAATCTCTGTACAACCTCTGGTTCTTTTAGTTTATCCAGGTCCCATCTCCTTAAATTCCCAGCTTTTTGCAGTTTCTTCAGTTTTAATCTACAGGTCATAACCAATAGATTGTGGTCAGAGTCCACATCTGCCCCTGGAAATGTCTTACAATTTAAAACCTGGTTCCTAAATCTCTGTCTTACCATTATATAATCTATCTGATACCTTTTAGTATCTCCAGGGTTCTTCCATGTATACAACCTTCTTTCATGATTCTTAAACCAAGTGTTAGTTATGATTATGTTGTGCTCTGTGCAAAATTCTACCAGGCGGCTTCCTCTTTCATTTCTGTCCCCCAATCCATATTCACCTACTATGTTTCCTTCTCTCCCTTTTCCTACACTCGAATTCCAGTCACCCATGACTATTAAATTTTCGTCTCCCTTCACAATCTGAATAATTTCTTTTATTTCATCATACATTTCTTCAATTTCTTCGTCATCTGCAGAGCTAGTTGGCATATAAACTTGTACTACTGTAGTAGGTGTGGGCTTCGTATCTATCTTGGCCACAATAATGCGTTCACTATGCTGTTTGTAGTAGCTTACCCGCATTCCTATTTTCCTATTCATTATTAAACCTACTCCTGCATTTCCCCTATTTGATTTTGTGTTTATAACCCTGTAGTCACCTGACCAGAAGTCTTGTTCCTCCTGCCACCGAACTTCACTAATTCCCACTATATCTAACTTCAACCTATCCATTTCCCTTTTTAAATTTTCTAACCTACCTGCCCGATTAAGGGATCTGACATTCCACGCTCCGATCCGTAGAACACCAGTTTTCTTTCTCCTGATAACGACATCCTCTTGAGTAGTCCCCGCCCGGAGATCCGAATGGGGGACTATTTTACCTCCGGAATATTTTACCCAAGAGGACGCCATCATCATTTAACCATACAGTAAAGCTGCATGCCCTCGGGAAAAATTACGGCTGTAGTTTCCCCTTGCTTTCAGCCGTTCGCAGTACCAGCACAGCAAGGCCGTTTTGGTTATTGTTTCAAGGCCAGATCAGTCAATCATCCAGACTGTTGCCCTTGCAACTACTGAAAAGGCTGCTGCCCCTCTTCAGGAACCACACGTTTGTCTGGCCTCTCAACAGATACCCCTCCGTTGTGGTTGCACCTACGGTACGGCTATCTGTATCGCTGAGGCACGCAAGCCTCCCCACCAACGGCAAGGTCCATGGTTCATGGGGGGGGGCTAGTGAGGTAGCGGTTTTAATTCATTAGGCGGTTTCTATTTATTTAGTGTTATGCGAAAGTGAAATGTGTGCTGTCACTTTTCAGAGCTCACATGTGCCCTGTGTACCTTGACTGGAAGTTTCTGCTTGTCTGTCCTAAGTACCGGGCTTGACAGTAGTTACATGTGAGCTGGTATACTCCTGTCCTGTTGAATTTCTCTGAGGTTGTTTTGTCTGATCTTAGCCTTTGTTGAACTGTATTGTTTGTTGTGACAATTATTAGAACCACTTGCTTTTTCAACATGTTTCTAAGCCTATTTTATGTTTTATTATTCTACGTTAGTGTGTACCATCTGTTTCTTTATCCTGACGTGATGTTGTTTGCAGTGTTGTTCGTGCGCTCTGCCTCTGTCATTCATGCCCTTTGATTGTGCTCTTCATTGGGTGGCCACTATCATCATCTATAATTATTTCCTTGTTGCTGAACCGGTTTATAGTGTCTGTTTTGTTTTCTTTTTGAACAGCAATTTTTTTAATTATACGTGTATTTAGTTTTCTAGTCTCATAAGTAATTTATTTATCCTGCGGAACATGTGTGTGAAACTGGCATATCTATAAGCTGTTGGGTGGTTGGATGAGCTATGGGGAAGAGTACTTGCGGATAGGGGTTTTCTGTAGAAGATAACTTCATGTTGGTTGTTGTTTCTTGCAATTGTAAAATCTAGGAAACTTACTTTCTTGTTTTCTTCAGTATTCATCATGAAGTGGGTTTGTGGATGTACAGTGCTGATATCACTGTGTGGCTCCTCTACTCTACCTTGTCATCTATGAAACGGACTATGCCATCTCCATATCGGTACCACTACATTATTTTTTGAGCTTTTTGTTTCACAATGTTGTTGATTACTTTGTTGTCTATAAGACGAACATGTTGTAAAAGTTCCTCTTGTTTTCAGCTGTTGGTGTACACTTCAGCTGTACTGTTGAGTAACGATATACAAGGGAATCAAAGGAAATGGGTTGGCACATGTTCAACTATGCGAAGCCACCCTGATATGCACTCTTTGAAGTCATACTCCTTGGTGACAAGAAAATACTCTCACAAGTGAGTCCGAGAACGGGCGCAACGAGCGGAGCGGAGCGCAAATGTAGCGAGTCGGGGCTCACTGACGCTACACATTGAGCGTCAGTGACAGAGGGGAGCAAAGGTCATTATTTTGTCAGGGATGGCGGGAACGATGCGACACTTTGTGGGCGGTGGAGTAGGCTCTTTCCTTGGCTCAGAGGTTGAGGCGAGAGTGAAATACTGGTGGTTTCACTCAGTCATTTACTGAGACATAAAACCCTTTAAACAAACAAACTAATACATTTTGTCTTAACTCGCTCAATTCCTCGTGGCTGCGGAGGGTCGGAGTCGTAGCCTGAAGGTTCCGGGGACTGCTGATAAAGCGACGGCTCGTGTTGTAGCGCCGGCGGTTTATCTTTCCATTAAGTACCGTCCCCCTGACTCTGTGAGGCGGCGGCGCGGCCTTGTTTTTGTGCATTCGCTCGTTTCGATATTAACAAGCGGCTATGGCGTGGCGCGGAGTGCTCCGTCCCAGAATCGAACCAGCGACCCTCAGATTTGGTGTCTTCTGGCGGATGTCATCAACCTCTAGCTTCACAGGTGACCCTTTCGATGAGGTCGTAGTCCCTTCGTCGTCAACAGCCACCTGGGTAAGTACCACACGAACTTCTCTCTGATAACATCTGGTATGACATCTTCTGCGTTGACCTATTGGCGTTGTACCGATGTCTTCTCCTGTCGAGCAGGGTAGCGGCTAAGTCGTTATAGCGAAGTATGACTTCAGCTGACTAACAATCGGTCCGTCCGTCCAGGCAACGTTTCTTCGTGTCTTCTTCCTCCCCTCGAAGGACCACCCCATAGGACCCCCTCACACCCGTTTGTCCGATGTATTTATTCGGTGTTTTTGCCAATATCACGAAGTTTCTAGGCCGGCGATTGACTCATCGGTCGTTGATGCATGCTTCTCACGTCGGACCGAAACGTGACTAATGTCGACACACGCTCCGGCTCTTTATTAATTTGCCTCTATGTTGGTGTGTTCGAGCATTGCCCTGTCGTCCTCTTGCGCATCGCCAAATACGTCACGCACGTGAGTTCTGCCTGGAGCACTGGTCACTGATGTGCGAACTGCGCCGGTCGTTGTTCTCCTTGGAAGCATTGCCCACCTGCTCGGTCGATGATCTGTCGAAGTGCTGACGGCATCTGCCCTAACTCCGCTGGTCATCGGCGTTCTCACTTTGGGCAGAAACCTGACCAACGTCACACACATGCCGGCTTTCCTTGTTCGACTGCTGCCGCTTTCGAATATTGTGGCTTAACGTGTCAAAGTCAGTAAAATGGTCACTTAACCTATAATACATGTGTCGTCGTTGCTGTATCACAGCCTGTACTCATACACACATTATTTAATTCTCGGACAGGAGAGTACATTTAAGGGAAAGTGATGCCCGATATCAGCGGATCAATACGATATTGCAGTGCATGTCCGAAGGAACATTGTAGCGTTCTTCTTAACGGGACACTGCATCGATCCAGGTCTGGTGTACCTCCGCGAATCTCAGAAGCGGCATGCTAACGCTTTCAGTCACCTGGGCGAGTCCGTTGCTGTACTCGTTAGGCAGTTTATTTCATGTAACAGCCACGGTCGTCTACAATGTCTTTATTTGACAAAATTCCATGATCTAATACTGTTGACCAATTATCATCAATTCACATATTTAGTTTTCATATTTAAACAGAAATAATTATTTATGCTTGCTGTCAAGTTACAACAATGAAATTTTCGTGAAACCAAAATTGGGTGAACTTTGCTGAATCGTATTAGCAGTTACCCAGCCAAGAGAGTCGGTCAGAAACTAGGGACCGTTCCAAAAAGCAGCAGCGCTGCTGCTTCCCCTCCACAAAACCGGAAATGAGATAACTGAGCTCGGATTCCGGCACCACTAAATCTGTTTAAACCCGTTTCCCTCCGGATGATCGTCAGAGCTCGGGGCTGGCAGCGCGGTGGACACGGCTCCGCCAGAGCGTGGGACGACGGACGAGGGGCGAGGGGCCGGAACGTGCTTGCGCGCCCGCGGGGCCGTGAGGGGCGCGCTCCCGTCCAGGAATAATAAAAGCGGGCGCCAAGGAGCGGGCGGCGTGCGCGCGCACCCAGGCGCGCCTCCTTACGCATTTCTGGCTGCGGTTAGCCGCGGGCTGCTGCCGGCATACAAACTCGGGTATTAGGAGCCGCGCGCCGGATTTCGGCCGGGACGACTCCCATTAAGGTAGCGACGCCGTTTTCGAAGGGTAAAGCCGACCCCCCGCCAAGACTCGTAAAAAACCTGTTACTTTCCGATTTCCGAGAGTAGCTGATACAGGAAAGGCTCCAGTTCCCAAAACGTTTAGCAGACGCACTGTAAAATTACTTCCGGCTTTCCTCGATGGTCCGACGATATTGTAGAAAACTATGCATTAGCTGTAAAGCGTAACGTGAGGTAGACGTTGGTTGCGAGCTTACCTCGGAAGACTCTCTCAAATTTTAGTTAAGTACTTTACAGTTTAATTACTAATTTGTCTACAGTAATTAGGGATAGTAAATTTGGTTGAAGGTATTTAGTGTTATTCAGTAAGTTTGTCATGGACATACATATGTTTTTGGTAGAGATTCGTAACATTCATTAACACTTTCCAGTAGCGATAGATATCATTTTGAGATTCAGGTATCTCATGTTCTTTCTAATCATGTACTGTAGCTAAAATGTAGTCGACTGGTTCATCATTTTCGGTGCATGCATTTTGGTAATCCACGACAATTGCAAAACCCCACAGTGTGAAAGTGACATTACGACACTAAAGAATTAAAGACATAAGCTGCTAGTGGGCATTGATTTATATCAATGGGGTGGGTTGGAAATTTGTGCCGAACTGGCATTCGAACTCAGTTCATCTTGCTAACTAGCCAGTTGCACTGACCACCATCCCATCTGGACACAGTTGTCATCGCAACTGCGTTTACTACCCAAGCACACCTCCAGTCAGACCCAAAATCTCAACTTGTACCATACACAACTGATGTAGTGCCACAGCTCATTAACTCATTATTTGCAGCATCCCGCCGATTCTCGCATGACTTCCAGCTTAGTGTGCATGGGCATTGAGAGGACCATTGGCCGCCATCGCCGTAATTATGTATATGTGATATCCGTTCTTTTGGAGATGTCCGAAAAACAGCCACCACATATATATGAAGAGAAATTTAGTTGAATCTGAATTAATCATGGATCATGGACACCTATGAGACCCAGTGCTAAATTTAATGTATGCAACGGATTTACTAGTGCTTTAATTCATTAATGCCCTAATAGTGAATCTGAAAGTGAGGGTGTTGACGTAACATTGAAAGGTAATGTATGTGATAAACTAGAGATTTAAGAGTACACCATGGTTTGATATAAAAGAAAAATAGGAATTATAAACCACTACAAAACCGTTACATGAACATGAACTTTACTACGAAGCACCTTGCTATGAGAACTGCAACTCAGCAGAAGCTATGAATTGGTGAAGTTAAGGTCGAGTTTGTTAAAGTCTTGCGTCTGATTCTATATAGCGTGCTGCAACCTGACTGTTATGATCAGAGTGACTCCTCGTCTGGAACAAACACCTAAGAGTCCCAAAGGCCTGAGCGAGCACTTACGAATATGAGACATTGAAAGCTGCCCTGAAATTGAACAAAAGTATTCTCGCTTGTTCGATTATATGTGAGCTGTAATGAGTCTCACCATAATATTCAGCGCAATATGTGCAGAGCGGACCCACCGCGGCTCACTGGGCTGAAGTTCACCACTACAATCGAGCAGCTGAGGACTCACAACATCAGACCACAGATGACACTGCGACTTGAGAGTGGAGCCGCAACTTTTGCCACCGTCTCCAGCCTCCGACTTACTGAATCTGCTTCAGTCCACATCTACCCGGCATCTCATATTTTCTAAGTCTCTAAAAGGCAGCTTTCTCCTGTCTTCCCAGCAACAAAAACGTGTCCACCAACCCTTCGGGAAGCTGCTACAGCCCTCCAGTGGTGTAGTTATTTTTCTGAGAATACATCGTGACAGCGGCAAGACGGCAATAGCCATTTACTTGCACTTATCCCCTCTTTTCTAAGTGTTACGTCCACCTGACGTCACTTCTAACACACCAATCGTTGGCCACTGAACCAACAGCTAGCATCGCAGTACAAGCCCCGTGAAAGTGTGAAAAACTTTTTATGAGGTTACTTGCCGATTTCGCTCCAACGTCCGAATGTTAAGCAGCTCAGAGTTGTTTTGTCATGTTTTTAGGAATACCTGGATATGCTTATCTGCCCAAGTGTTTCTCTTAGCAAACTCCTAGAACCTAACACCCGATGAAAAAGTTGCTTCTTCAGGAACGAAGTCTTTTTTATCTTTGCCATTCCGCTGGCCGTCCTAAAATGGACAGTGGCCTCTCTGCCTCCCTCCATTCGGCAGCGTGACTTGCATCACCCAGCAAGGCAAGGACGCCATACTTGAATTTCTTCTCGCTGTGATTAAGCTTATGCATTACGGTATTTTAGAACCCGTGACTGTTAATTGGATGTAAATACATGAAACTGCAACCGGTGACTTTTTTGAATACTCATTTATTATTCCATGAACCGGTTTTCGAAGCTTTTCAGGTTCATCTTGAGATGTTTTTCTGGAAGTACATTACTATTTCTTACATAAAGCTGGGTGCTGGTTTGCGACAGAATGGGCGTCTTCTTTCTGTTAGTGTCCATCTGCATCCTTTCATTTTGATGGCCAGTTGGTACATCACTTCACACACTTTTACACAATTTACAACATCATGCTAGAAATAGTGATGTAACTTCCAGTAAACCCTCTCAAGATGAACCTGAAATGGTTCGAATACCAGTTCATGGTATAATAAATAACTATTCAAAAAAGTGACTGGTAGCAGTTATATGTATTTAAATTCTCCTCCCTCTGTTTCTGCAAAGGCCGACGTGTCAATGGCCCGCCACATTTCGTTTCGTGAGGCATAGATTCACAGCACTCCTCCCTCCAAAAGCTAGCCCCTAAAGGAAAATGATGCACCCAGCACCATGTTAGATTATAAATGGTTAACAAGAGATATGATCACCCAATACAATTGTTGTGGGTTGGCAGGAGAGCCAACACCGGGTATGAGAGGAAGCCGAAAGGCACGCGTTTTAGCTCACGCAGTCTGCCGTGATGCCTGGAACAGAACAAGGAAATTAGACTTTAGAAAAACGGACGTAGCTGGTGAAATACTTAACTTTAATCCATTAATGATGAGCGTCGCTCTTGACTGTACATGATTCAGTATCAATAGTAACTGGTAATGGCGCCTTGCTAGGTCGTAGCAAATGACGTAGCTGAAGGCTATGCTAACTATCGTCTCGGCAAATGAGAGTGTATTTTGTCAGTGAACCATCGCTAGCAAAGTCGGTTGTACAACTGGGGCGAGTGCTAGGAAGTCTCTCTAGACCTGCCGTGTGAAGCGCTCGGTCTGCAACCACTGATAGTGGCGACACGCGGGTCCGACGTATACTAACGGACCGCGGCCGATTTAAGGGCTACCACCTAGCAAGTGTGGTGTCTGGGGTGACACTACATTCCCCCCCGAAAATCGGCGCACGGTTGTGGCATAACGCTTCCGCCTGCCGTGGGGAGGACCCCGTGTTGACGTATGCTACGAGGTGGGGAGCCTAACAATAGGCGAGGCTGTGCCACCCGCACCCTGCCATTCGCACTGCGGGGAGCTAGGAAACGCCTGAAAACCTGCTCCAGGGTGCACGCCAACATGAGGTGTATGCGCCCGCAGAGAGACAGGAGGGGCCGAAGGGTCGACCTCCATCGGGCCGCGGCACACGACGGGCGAAGACGACATATCGTCCGGAGCGGGCAAGAGTTCCATTTCAGAGGACAACTGGTCACGCGAAGCGATCGGCGGCGCATGACCCAGGGAGGCGCCCGGCGGTTGCAGCGCCGCGTCCACTGCGGGCGTCGCCGGCGGGAGCACAGGTGGCGGCGGCGGTGGCAGCAGCGCGTCGCCATGGGGCAAAATGGAAGGCAGCGTCGGTAACACCTGGGGCTGAGGCGAGCTAGCAGATGGGTCCCCAGGGCGCTGACCAGACGGCACCGTCGCTGAAAGCAGACGGCGAGTGGTAGATCCCATGCGACGACATAGGCGCAGCTGATTGAGATGCCGACGCACCTCGCCAGAGGCCCCCAAAACCAGATACATTGCGCGGCCGAGGCAGCGAAGAATGCGCCCTTCGAGCCAACGCCGTGAACCTCGATAGTGGTGGTAGTAGACAACGTCGCCTGGGATAAAAGCAGGTGTCTGTCGCTGCACAGTAACCTGATGCGGCGGATGTAGCAAAGACATCAAGGTTCGATGAGGGCGACTGTGAAGCAACGGGAGTCATGATATGACAGTGATTGTTGTGGTGTCACCACCAGACACCACACTTGCTAGGTGGTAGCCTTTAAATCGGCCTTGGTCTGTTAGTATATGTCGGACCCGTGTTTCGCCTCTATCAGTGATTGCAGACCGAGCGCCGCCACACGGCAGGTCTAGAGAGACTTCCTAGCACTCGTCCCAGTTGTACAACCGACTTTGCTAGCGATGGTTCACTGACAAAATACACTCTCATTTGCCGAGACGATAGTTAGCATAGCCTTCAGCTACGTCATTTGCTACGACCTAGCAAGGCGCCATTACCAGCTACCATTGATACTGAATTATGTACAGTCAAGAGCGACGCTCATCATTAATGACTTTGCTCAGGAATCATTTTAAACTTCGCCATCCGTGTGTCAGGTTCAACAGTCCACCGGGCGAGCTGCACAGAACAGTAAACACGGAACAGTAACTGTAATAAAAAAGGTCATGTTCAAAGTGTTTGCCAGAAAAAGCTAAGATCGGAAACTCAAAATCATTCCAGGCCCTTTGCTTCGCGCTGGAATCGGAATCGAACCAAGGATACTAAGGCTCGCGACACTCCGCCCATGGAAATTCATATAGTTCATGCCACTCTGCCCAGTGCCACTCTCTCTAACAGTGACTATGTTTGTCCCACAAATAGTGTGCGTCGACATCGCAGGGACTCGTGTCAAGTCGCAAGTGATTTTGTACCAGTGTCAGTTCACGTTGCACGAGACAGTCGCTCTTCTCGTCAGCAGGACAATAAACTTTTTGTGGACTTGGACATTAACGGCAACGAGGTACCATTCCAGCTCGATACCGGGGCTGCAGTTTCACTGATCAATCAGGACACTGACAAACTGCTGGGCACACCTCCGTTGCGTGCTGCTACTGTTAAGTTAACTAGCTATTCGGCTCACAAGATCCCTGTGTTAGGACAGTGCAGCCTTCTTACAACATACAAGGGACAAACAAAACTTGTGTCATTTTACATCCTTCGTCCTTCTTCTACAGTGAACATGTTTGGTTTCGATTTATTTCAGTTGTTTAACTTGTCTATAGTAAATCAGGTCCTATCTGTGAACCAGACTGTGCCTTCAGACAGTGTTTCTCATCTATGTGAAGAATTTGCAGACATTGTTGCACCGGGCCTCAGTTGCGCTAAGAACTATAAAGCACATTTGGAACTTAAAGTAAACGCACAACCGAAATATTTCAGAGCGCGCAATGGTTCAAATGGTTCAAATGGCTCTGAGCACTATGGGACTCAACTGCTGTGGTCATTAGTCCCCTAGAACTTAGAACTACTTAAACCTAACCAACCTAAGGACATCACACACATCCATGCCCGAGGCAGGATTCGAACCTGCGACCGTAGCAACCGCATGGTTCCGGACTGCGCACCTAGAACCGCGAGACCACTGCGGCCGGCCGCGCGCAATGTTCCCCACACATTGCGTGATGAGGTCGCAAAAACAGTACACGATTTGGAATCACAAGGTGTAATTGAACGTGTGCAGGCTGCTCTCTGGGCATCACCCTTAGTAATTTTGCCAAAACCTTACGGAAAATTGAGACTTTGTGTGGACTTCAAGGCAACAGTGAATCCACAACAAGTGATTGCAACTTTTCCTTTCCCCCTCCCGGAAGATCTTTTTGACAAACCTTGCCCGGGTAAATATTTTTCGAAGTTGGACCTCGCAGATGCATACTTGCAAATACCGGTGGACGAAGAATCCAAGCGCATTTTGGTGGTTAACACGCATCTTGGTTTGTATCGATTTAAACGACTGCCATTCGGGTGTGCATCCACCCCTGCATTGTTTCAGCAAAATCTACAAACTGTTTGTGCGTCGGTCCCTACTGCAGCCAACTATCTGGACGATATTGTGATCTCCGGAAAGACGGAAGAAGAACATTTAGCGAATCTCAGAACATTATTTCAGGTCTTGTGACAAAATGGTCTTTGCTTGCGGAAGGACAAATGTGTGTTTTTTGCTCGTGACTTACCCTACCTGGGACATTTACTCAATGCCCAAGGCATACATCCCAGTCCAGAGCACCTCCGTGCCATAAAAGACTTGCCTTCGCCGCAGAATTTGAAGCAGCTACAGAGTGCGCTGGGAAAAATAAATTACTATGACAGGTATGTTCCACAGGATTCTTCCATTTCAGCTCCGCTTCATCGCTTACGCCGTAAAGGTGTTCTGTTCGTCTGGACGACGGAATGCGAACGCGCCTTTCGCCAGTTGAAATCGGCGTTGCTTTCCAATACTTGCCTTACGCCATTCGATCCCCGGAAGCCACTTTTGTTGATGGTGGATGCATCGGATTTCGGGATCGGTGCTGTGCTTGCGCACAAAGATGGTTCGCACGATCGCCCTATTGCCTTTGCGTCCAAATTGCTCCTGTCTACGCAAAGGAATTATTCACAGATCGAGAAAGAAGCATTGTCTGTCGTATTTGGTGTTACAAAATTTCATGATTTCTTGTATGGTCGTCACCTTACCATCATCACCGACCACAAACCTTTGACATCGCTTTTTCATCCGACCAAGCCTGTACCTCCACGTACAGCGCAGAAATTAATTCGCTGGTCTATTTTCCTCTCGCAGTACCGCTACGATATCTTGTATCGGTCCATTGCTAAGCACGGAAACGCCGATGCGTTGTCCCGTTTAACCTGTTGCTGCGGATAGAGCATTCGATTCCTCTGAACTTGCTTGCATGTTCATTGATTCGGAAACCGATGACGTGGTCGAATCGTTTCCGATTGATTTTAGCCGTGTAGCTACAGCCACTGCTGCCGACCCTGTCCCTGCTACCATTCTGCGTTTTGTTGCTACGCAATGGCCCTTGTCAAAGTCACGAATCGGGGATCCGTTGGTTCGCCGATTTTTTGCTCACAAGGAGAGACTTTTTGTATGACGTGGTGTTTTACTGTTGCGTTCTGATAATGATCAGTCCAGGGTCGTGATCCCACGTTCGTTACAGTCCTCTGTCTTACAGCTTCTCCACCAAGGACATTGGGGTATAGTGAGAACGAAACAACTTGCTCGTCAGCACTGTACTTGGTTCGGAATCGATGGAGCGATTACGACTATGTGCTCTTCTTGCATAATGTGTGCCGAACAACAATCAGCACCACCGAGGAAATTCTTTGCATGGCCAAAAGCCACTTCCCCTTGGCAACACTTACACATTGATTTTGCTGGTCCATTCTGGAATGCTCGATGGTTGGTTGTGGTAGATTCATTCAGTAATTTTCCTTTTGTTGTCCGGATGTCTTCCACGACGTCATCTGCCACCATCCAAGCGTTATCCGCTATCTTTTGCATCGAAGGTCATCCACAGACTATTGTTTCCGACAATGGCCCACAGTTTATTTCCGCAGAATGTCAGTCATTCTGCAAGGCCAATGGTATTCAACATCTGACGTCCGCGCCGTTTTCGCCACAGTCAAACGGTGCCGCTGAACGATTGGTCAGGACTTTCAAGTCACAGATGTTTAAGTAGAAAGAGTCGCATTCTCGGGAGGACGCGTTATTGCTCTTTTTGTCCTCGTATCGCTCTCAGCCCCGAGATGGTCGCTCACCAGCTGAGTTGCTTCACGGTCGCCCACATCGCACCTTGATGTCTTTGCTACATCCGCCGCATCAGGTTACTATGCAGCGGCAGACACCTGCTTTTGCCCCAAGCGACGTTGTCTACTACCGACACTATCGAGGTTCACGGCGTTGGCTCGAAGGGCGCATTCTTCGCTGCCTCGGCCGCGCAATGTATCTGGTTTTGGGGGCCTCTGGTGAGGTGCGTCGGCATCTCAATCAGCTGCGCCTATGTCGTCGCATGGGATCTGCCGCTCGCCATCTCCTTTCAGCGACGGTGCCGTCTGGTCAGCGCCCTGGGGACCCATCTACTAGCTCGCCTCAGCCCCAGGTGTTACCAACGCTGCCTTCCATTTTGCCCCTTGGCGACGCGCCGCCGCCGCCGCCACCGCCACCTGTGCTCCCGCCAGCGACGCCCGCAGTGGACGCGTCGCTGCAACCGCCGGGCGCCTCCCTGGGTCACGCGCCGCCGATTGCTTCCCGTGACCAGTTGTCCTCCGACATGGAACTCTTGACCGCTCCGGACGATATGTCGTCTTCGCCCGTCGGGTGCCCCGGCCCGATGGAGGTCGACCCTTCGGCCCCTCCTGTCTCTCTGCGGGCGCATACACCTCATGTTGGCGTGCACCCTGGAGCAGGTTTTCAGACGTTTCCTAGCTCCCCACGGTCCGAATGGCTGGGTGCGGGTGGCACAGCCTCGCCTGTTGTTAGGCTCCCCACCTCGTAGCATACGTCAACATGGGGTCCTCCCCACGGCGGGCGGAAGCCTTATGCCACAACCGTGCGCCGATTTTCGGGGGGGAATGTAGTGTCACCCCCAGACACCACACTTGCTAGGTGGTAGCCCTTAAATCGGCCGCGGTCCGTTAGTATACGTCGGACCCGCGTGTCGCCACTATCAGTGATTGCACACCGAGCGCCGCCACACGGCAGGTCTAGAGAGACTTCCTAGCACTTGCCCCAGTTGTACAACCGTCTTTGCTAGCGATGGTTCACTGACAAAATACACTCTCATTTGCCGAGACGATAGTTAGCATAGCCTTGAGCTATGTCATTTGCTACGACCTAGCAAGGCGCCATTACCAGATACTATTGATACTGAATCATGTACAGTCAAGAGCGACGCTCATCATTAATGGATTAAAGTTAAGTATTTCACCAGATACGTCCGTTTTTCTAAAGTCTAATTTCCTTCCTCTCATACCGGTGTTGGCTCTCCTGCCAACCCACAACAATTGTATTGGGTGATCATATCTCTTGTTAACCATTTATAATCTAACATGGTGCTGGGTGCATCATTTTCCTTTAGGGGCTAGCTTTTGGAGGGAGGAGTGCTGTGAATATGAGACACGCAACGTGTATCTATGCCTCGCGAAACGAACTGTGGTGGGCCATTGACACGTCGGCCTTTGCAGAAACAGAGGGAGAAGAATGTAAATACATATAACTGCTACCAGTCACTTTTTTGAATAGTTATTTATTATACCATGAACTGGTATTCGAACCATTTCAGGTTCATCTTGAGAGGGTTTACTGGAAGTTACATCACTATTTCTAGCATGATGTTGTAAATTGTGTAAAAGTGTGTGAAGTGATGTACCAACTGGCCATCAAAATGAAAGGATGCAGATGGACACTAACAGAAAGAAGACGCCCATTCTGTCGCAAGCCAGCACCCAGCTTTATGTTAGAAGTAGTAATTTACTTCCAGAAAAACATCTCAAGATGAACCTGAAAAGCTTCGAAAACCGGTTCATGGAATAATAAATGAGTATTCAAAATAGTCACAGGTTGCAGTTTCATGTATTTACATCCAATTAACAGTCACGGGTTCTAAAATACCGTAATGCATAAGCTTAATCACAGCGAGAAGAAATTCAAGTATGGCGTCCTTGCCTTGCTGGGTGATGCAAGTCACGCTGCCGAATGGAGGGAGGCAGAGGGGCCACTGTCCATTTTAGGACGGCCAGCGGAATGGCAAAGATAAAAAAGACTTAGTTCCTGAAGAAGCAACTTTTTCATCGGGTGTTAGGTTCTAGGAGGTTGCTAAGAGAAACACTTGGGCAGATAAGCATATCCAGGCATTCCTAAAAACATGACAAAACAACTCTGAGCTACTTAACATTCGGACGTTGGAGCGAAATCGGCAAGTAACCTCCTATAAGATTCACCACATCCCTCTCTTCCAGAATATCGAAAAACCAATACCATCTGTGTTTTGATATTGAGTAAATTGCATATACACATACTGCCTCATTGGGGCACATGGCCAGTGCTCAAATTCCCTTGCACGTATCTGTGTAAAGTTTTGTCGACTGTACTGGATGGAGACCATATCCAGCAGACTATCAGCCACAAGCGAAGGTTCCTGTATTGGTCCTACATAAGCAGTTTAATACATTGTTTTTTTGGAAGTAACACATCAAAAGGTTCGCACTGTAGCTGCATGGTCTAAGGGGTCTTTCCACGGTTTGCGTGGCTCCCCCCGTCGGAGGTTCGAGTCCTCCCTTGAGCATGGATGTGTGTGTTGTCCTTAGCATAAGTTAGCTTACGTTAGATTAATTAAAGCGTAAGCCTAGGGACCGATGACCTCAGTAGTTTTGTCCCTTAGGAACTTAGCACAAATTTCCAAAAAATGTTGACACATCCAAGCACTGTATGACTACAGTTTTGTGCACTGTCATATTATTTTTCTACCACGACTTTCTATGTATGTGTCAGCTCCTAAACCAATATTAACGTGTTTCGAGCATTTAGCTCTCACAGAGAGCTGCAAATCACATGGTGTAAACTATGCAGCTCCCACACAGGTAGGTAGAAATAGAACACGTAGGCAATGTTTCTCATTGACAAAAATGTGGAAGACATCGCAACATATGGAAACTGGAAGAGTTTGCAGAACTGTAGAGCGTTTCCAGCTGATATCTGAAGGTAATGACATATACAGTTAATCTCATCTTCCACAGTGACAGGGTAGTAGATGTTCTGGTGTTCCATTTCAAAGAGCATTGTTTTCTCATTTTGCAGCCATGTATAATACTACTGTTACGGTGTTTACCATCGCCAGAAGGCTCCATTCACAATGTTCACAAGGTAGTAGAAGTAAAAAGAGATACTGTTGTCTTACTGTAAAAAAAAATTGTGGAGGGCATCGCAGTATATGTAAATGGGATGAATCTGCAGAATTGAGGAATGCCTGCAAATAACTATTTGAAGGTTATGATCTCTACAATTAATCCCATGCCCCACAGTGACAAGTAGCAGATATTCAGTGTTCCATCAAGACTCTATCTCAACCAAGTGGTGTCAGTGAATCATTATGCAGCAATCAAAAGCATACTGGTGGACGGAAGGGTTGGGAAAGACACCGTTTATAAGGAGTTATGTAAGGCACTACACACTGCAGTCGACAGCAGAATCTATTTTAGCCATTTTACCTGTTGTTCCAGAATTTCAACACCACCTATTGACATAGCACAACGCTTCCCAATTTCTGCAACTCGCTGAATCACCCCTTCACTGGTCTGTAAATACCGTATACTAGGTTTCTAATGCAGATACCTGACTATGCAGTACATCCATTCAGTCATATACATCAAAGTATACCAGTTGTTTTGTAACTCCAACGTCTGCCAGTGACATATCACAATGCCTCCCAGTTCCTGCATCATCGCTAAATTATCCATCCACTACTTTGCAAGTGTCATATACCAGATAGCGAATGCAGCTAGATGGCAGTGCAGTACGTCCATTCGACCATATACAGCAAAGTATACCAGGCAGTGTCCTATACAGATGCAATTAGGTTGTCCACATAGGGAAAGTATTGTTGAATGCACAAATAATACCGCGGTGAAAACCTTCTCTGAGGAGGAGGTGGCGGCTCACATATCAAATCCATGAAAAGACAGAAGGCTCTGGGGCAGATAGCATTGTAGTGGAGGTGGAGCAGTTCCTCGTCCCTCAGCTAATCGTATCTTCTTTTAGGCTCTACCGATCATAATGCAAAATTTACGATCACAACTCGCAATCTTTCCCTATGTGATGCGTGTCACAGAGTATTCTCGCATGCATAGGATAAAGTTGGAGATTGACAGGTCCCTCCCGCATTGTCCTGACCAATCCTTCCTGCAACACCTCTCTTATCCATGGCGCCCATCCAAAAGTGCAAGTTCGCCCCAGACATGTGCGTGTCGAGGAATGTAGCACCTCTTATCGGTGTATAGTAGTCATGAGAGTGCTGCGGTGATGTAACAGACGGTTCAAAAATGTGTGTAGTTTCTACATGATGGAGCTTCAGATGAATGGAGTGAAACCTTTCATGTAAACCAACCGTGCTATCAATTCCGAAGCATTATTCCACTGTTTGGAGTCAGTACCAGGAAGGTACCCCAGTCGCTATGGCGATAAAGTTTAAAATGATAAAACTACTTCCTTCTACACTATTATGGTGTCTTAGGAAGGCATCGTCAGTGTATATCCATCACTCGAGCTGCTTACAAACCAACTAGAATACTGTTCTCTTTCTTAGGAAATTAATGAATTTTATGTGGATTTTAAGTCGGAAGCGTATGTACCCTCAATCACACTTCCTGCATCAGTTGTGCTTACCATTAGTATGAGTAGCATTGGTTTTGACGGATGCGGCTATGTCCCCCTTGGAAATAGAGCGAAGAAAGCCGGCGTGAATATTTTCGATAGCTGATAGACTGAAGTACCAAAAACACACCCTGCTGCACGAAAATGCACACATAGCAGCAGCATCTCCGTGATCAGTAGCCAAAGGAGATGTAACAGACTTACTGCTGTTTAAAGTAGCATCACTACAGCTCTGGTAGCATTGTTCTGACACAAAGAAGTCCTGGTCTGATGTTAGGTAGCTTTGCTCATATGTATGATAATACAGCAATTTCGTCCTAACACCACATATCTGGAGTGCACCTCCCTCACACTATTGAAGTTGATACATGTTACATCAGTCCACTCTCCTACAGAACACTCTAAGAAATGGTTCAAATGGCTCTGAGCACCATGTGACTTAACTTCTGAGGTCGTCAGTCGCCTAGAACTTAGAACTAATTAAACCTAACTAACCTAAGGACATCACACACATCCATGCCCGAGGCAGGATTCGAACCTGCGACCGTAGCGGTCGCTCGGCTCCAGACTGTAGCGCCCAGAACCGCACGGCCACTCCGGCCGGCTGTAGGAAATGGCTTAAGTCTGATAAACACATTGATTTTTCTTCTTAATACTTAAGGAATAACATTCTTTATAAGAAATAACAGCAATTCGTTGATGTATATACTGGATTGCATGTGTGAGAAAACAGTTATGGATTGGGATACAAATGTTTTGTCTGCTTTAATTGGCGCCTATATGTAACACATATGTCGCCTTTGTTGGAGTATGTGATACGGAAACCCACGTAGTTTACAGGGGAAGGGCAGAGTGTCCAGGTACCCCGAAACCACCTCAATGCCCCACATTTCGTGGTACTTTTTCTCTAATTTTATGCATTATCAGTAAATTTATGTAATTTTGCAAGATTTTTGGAGATTTTACATATGTTGTTGTATTTCCCTCAATTTTACGTTTTTCCCATCAATTTGTCGTAATTATACTAGATTTTCCTAGATTTTTAGCTATTTTATGTCATTTTCTTATCTTTTTTCGACATTTTGCCGTATATGTATATGTCCATAATATTTGCATACCCGTGCGTTGTTTGATTTATACGAAGATACTTGCGTAGCATATAGACAAGTCTACTAATAATCCTAGGAAATCCCCTCTTCCCGATGATCTAATCTACATGCATGCTTATTGGGTAGGGATATCATGAAAAGCATAGGAACACTCACCCCGTAACTTGATGGGACTCAATGAATGATGCAGATTGAAAACTCGTTGTCTGGGAAGAAATCTGTGTACTGCTACGGCTCACGAGAGACCATGACTGCAGACTCATTTAGCGACAGACTTGATGGTAACCCAGAGTCTAGCACTGTTGTACACGTTCATATAGCTACGAAAAGGGGATTCTATACCTTCAACTATCTAGTTTCGACTACTTTTCAAGGTCACCCGACAACCCATTTTCCACATCTGAAATACATGGACATGAATCTTTGGACATAGGAAATGTCTTATGATTTTTGAAAGATTAGCGGATAACACAAGAAATAAATATTCTCGTACCAAATATTTTTTAACTTTTGCTTATACATTTACATACAGAAAAACAACACTTTCCTTATTTTAGCTAGCTGTAGTTTTAGAAATGTCCAATTTAGGTTTTAACTTGTAATTCAAATCTACATCTGAATCATCTGTTTCTTTCACCAGCGAATATCTTCACAAATACAGAGAAGGTATGTTTTCGAATTCCAGTACATACCAAATTTTTTTCCCTGATCTTGCTGAGTATAGGCTGCCAGTTCTTTTGCCCCATATTCTTACGGAATTCCGGTATAGAACTTTAAGTTTACAACGTTTCCAAACGAACTGTCCTGAAAGGCATTTATTTCGTTGTTGTTGTTTTTTTTTAAAAAAAAAACTCTGCAAACGGTTGTCCTCTTGCTAATTGTATAGTGTATACATGAAGCCCACCACATATCGATATAATGTACCGATCCGCTTTAAACAGTTCCAAGGAGGAATTGAGCTACACAAGCAGATTTTTCGTGTGTCATTTAACATAGTAATTCGTCGTTTTCGGCCAGGACTCTAACATATGTCCACTTGCCACTGCTCTTTACACTAAATGCTATTATCTTGTATTCCCCACTCGTGGCCAGATTTTTCCATTCCCTGTGTTTAAAGCAATATGTAAACCTGGCCCGCACGTCCGCGATAGTCTCTTCCTTTTCCATTTGCATCTTATATTCTTCCTTTATAGCAGATGCGTGTACTGCAGTTTCCTTTTCTTTACTTTGATGTCCTCCATTTGCAGTTCCTTTTCCGTGCACATAACACATTAACTGTACTTAAAGGTGTAATTTCATTGATGGTTAAGTCGGTGTGATACATTTACTCTTTCTCTTAGGACTTGTGAAATGATGTTGCTCGTGTCAACCAGTCCCAATTCTGTAATATCTATATTGAACAGTATTGTGGAGAACAGTGTTCTAGACTGAGATGAATAAGTTTCTCCTGCTTTAACGTTACACTTTTGTATAACATTTATATCATCTTTATTGGAGTCAGAGTTAAGAATCTCCACGTAGTTTATAGGCAGATAATTAAATCTGTACGCAGACAGAACATAGGTGATAAGTTTTCTCGTTCAGGAGCATCTGGAAGACTTACCTGCACACCTGTAATTTTTCGGGTGTTCTTATTACCCGAGTACACAAATTGCAGAATGTTATTAAACACAACACAATAGCTGTTCTGTACCGTGTCCATTATTTGACACCGTATGGCAGCTAGTGGCACAGAGTAAAGTGGAGCACACAAAACAGAGCAATTGGGCTTTGAGTTATGAAGAGTGTATGACCGAAAATCACGTAATCGAAAGTGCTGCCATCTTGGATCTTTAGAGAATGAAAGGAGGCCTGAGATGCGCAATAGATCAGTTTACCGTGATAGTTCAAAGTGTCAACATGGATTCCTTCAAAGTGCTAAACGTTGTTCAGCTGTTAGGTTGATAGGCCAACCAAACAGACGAACGCTTCGGTTTCTGATTATTGCAGCAGAACCTGTATAATATGGGTTCGGGCGTTACCAACATAAATTACACTGAAAATGGTACAACACTTAGCGATAAGATGTAAATGTGGTTACACCTACTACAGAACCGTTTTGTGATAACATTTCGGTGGCTAAAATCTGTGATCAAGTGTACTGGCAAAAACAATTAGTAAGAGGAATGTCTGTAATGTTAAACAAGGAGATGTGTGGCTCATTATTATTCATGTATGGGCTCAACAGCACCGTACGAGATATAATCATCCAATGTCGCTTTTGATGGCTGTCCTTCTATTGTGTCCTAATTTGTTTCGCCCTTTCAAAATAAAGTCTCCTTCCTTCGTTAGACCCCGGTGTTCCCGTACGTTTCTTAGTTTCCCTCTGACGAACTTCCCAATCAAATATCTTTTGACAGAATATTTTTCTATCTGTAACGTCTGCCTGAGCTATACCGGCTACTTTAAGATCCGCCTTAATCACAGCGTTTCGTTTAACTGCCTCAGTTTTGGCCTTATTTCTGTTTTCGTAGAATCCTGTTATTTGTTTCGCCAACCTAGTGCGTGCCACTCTTCTAATGTCGCTACAGAACATAAATCTTGGTATTCTCATGTCACCATGTTTGTCTGTGTATTCTTCTGTTTCCTTGTTGCTTCTCAGTCAGTACGTTTCTCCATCAGTAAATTTGGGGCCTAGTATTTTCCTAATAATATTTATATCATACTTTCAAATTTCTTCATTATCCCCTTCTGTATTTAAAATTAAAGTTTCGGCTCCATAAAGACATTCAGGTTTGGTTACGGTGCTGGAATGCCAAAGTTTATTGAATTTAGAAAGTGATTTTTCTGTCATAAATAATGTGTCTTAATCGGAATGCAGTTGCCATTTTTTGACAGCGAACTTCTTTTCCAGCTTTTTCTAGACCGTTATGTTGAATGGCTTCTCGCACGTTTTGAAACTGAGAAAATCCCTTTTATTTTTCCAGATTTGGTGTTCACGCACTGTGGTGCTTGTTTGTTGTGTGTCATGTATTCCGTTTTTTCGAATGATGCTTGTTGTCCTACTTGTTTCGCCACTTTTTAATAAGTAATTCTCTTTTCCAAAACACACTTAAACAGTAATGGGGGGAGTCCATCTTCCTAACACCATCCCTTATAACAAATGGTTCAGAAATTTCTCCCATGAATTTAACATTACAGCTAGTGTCGGTTAAAGTTTCCTTAATGAGTTTTAGAGCGGTGTTGTCTAGCCCTTGTTCTTTTAAAATCTGGGAGAGATTCACGAACAACTGAGTCATAGGCATTTTTAAAATCCACAAATGTACATACCATACTGTTACTAGAAATCCTTTGGTGCCTAAATATTAGTTTGAGATTGAGAATTTGTTCCGAACAGAATTTGTTTTGTCTAAATCCTGCTTGGTATTCGCCAGTTTTAGGTTCTAAATTCGAGTAGAATCGAATAAACATTATGAGAGAATTTTGTATCGCACTGCTAGGAGAGAGATTCCTATGTAATTATTAACATTGGTTGTATCCCCTTTTTTATGCAATGGATGAATTAGGCAGTTTTCCAGTTCCCAGCTATTTTCTCAGTTTGCCAGATATGTCCTATTAGTTGAGTAATCTCTTTTATAGCGTTAGGGCCCGCTGATGTTTGTAGTTTTGCAATTGTACCGTCTACTCCGGATGATTTGTTGTCAGGAACGTAGGGTTCCTGAACACGGGCAGCAACTTTTTCAGTAGTTGCACGGGCAACAGTCTGACTGATTGACTAATCTGGCCTTGTAACATTAACCAAAACGGCCTTGCTGTGCTGGTACTGCAAATAGCTGAAAGCAAGGGGAAACTATGGCCGTAATTTTTCCTGAGGGCACGCCGCTTTACTGTATGGTTAAATGATGATGCCGTCCTCTTGGGTAAAAAGTTCCGGAGGTAAAATAGTCAACCATTCGGATTTCCGGTCGTGGACTACTCAAGAGGACATCGTTATCACGAGAATGAAAACTGGCGTTCTACGGATCGGAGCATGGAATGTCAGATCCCTTAATCGGGCAGCTAGGTTAAAAATTTATAAAGGGAAATGAATAGGTTAAAGTGAAATATAGTGGGAATTACTGAAGTTCGGTAGCAGGAGGAACAACACTTCCGGTCAGGTGAATACAGGGTTACAAATATTAGAAATACAAAATCAAATATTGGTATGCAGGAATAGGTTTAATAATGAATAAAAAAATAGGAGTGCGTGTAAGTTACTACGAACAGCATAGCGAATGGATTAGTGTAGCCAAGATAGACACAAATCCCACTCCTACCACAGTAGTACAAGTTTATACGCCAACTACATCCGCAGATGATGAAGTGATTGAAGAAATGTATGATGCTATAAAAGAAATTATTCAGATAGTAAAGGAAGACGAAAATTTAATAGTCACCGGGGGCTGGAATTCGATAGTAGGATGAGAAGGAAAATTAGTAGGAGATTATGGAATGGGCGTAAGGAATTAAACAGGAAGCCACCTGGTCGACTTTTGCACGGAGTGTAGCTTAATCATAGCCAACACTTGGTTTAAGAACCATGAAAGAATGTTGTATACATGACAGAGGCCTGGAGAGACTGGAAGGTTTCAAATAGGTTATATAATGGTAAGAAAGAGATTTAGGAACCAGGTTTTAAATGGTAAGAGATTTCCAGGGGCAGATCTGGAAACTGACCACAATTTTTTGGTTAAGAACTGTAGATTAAAACTGAAGAAACTGGAAAAAGGTGGGAATTTAAGGAGATGGGACCTGGATAAACTGAAAGAACGAGAAGTTGTAGACAGTTTCAGAGAGAGGATTAGGGAGCGATTGACAAGAACGAGGGAAAGGAATACAGTAGAAGAAGAATGGGTAGCTTTGGGAAATGAACTAGTGAAAGCAGCAGAGGATGAAGTCGGTAAAAAGACGAGCGCTAGTAGAATTCCTTCAGTATCAGAAGAGATATTGAATTTAATTGGTGAAAGGAGAAAAAAAAATCAGTAAATAAAGAAGTTGATAAAGAATATAAACGTCTCAAAAATTAGATCGACAGGAAGTGCAAAATGGCTAAGCAAATATGGCTAGAGGTTAAATGTAAGATTGTATAGGCATATATCATTAGGGGTAAGACAGATGCCACCAACAGAAAAGTTAAAGGGACCTTTGGAAACAAGAGAACCACTTGTACGAATATCAAGAGCCAAGATGGAAAACCTGTTCTAAGCAAGGAAGTGAAAGCTGAGAGATGGAAGGAGTACATAGAGGATCTACACAAGGGTGATTTACTTGAGGCCAATATTACGGAAATGGAAGGGGAAGTAGATGAAGATGAAATGGGAGATATGATACTGCGATAGGACTTTGATAGAGCACTGAAAGGCTTAGGTAGAAACAAGGCCATCGGAGTAGACAAAATTCCATTGCATCTTATGATAGCCATGGGAGAGCCAGCTATGACAAAACTCTTCTATCTGGTGAGCAAGGCGATATACCGTCAGACTTCGAGAAGAATGTTATAGTTCCAGTCCCAAAGAAATCAGGCGTTGACAGTTGTGAAAATTACCGAAATATCAGTTTAATAAGTCACGGTTCCTAAACATTCACACGAATTCTGTACAGACGAATGGAAAAACTGGTAGAAGCCGACCTGGGGGAAGATCAGTTTGGATTCTGTAGAATTGTTGGAACACGCAAGGCAATAATGACCATTCGACGTATCATAGAAGAGAAATTAAGAAACGGCAAACATACGTTTCTAGCATTTTTAGACTTATAGAAAGCCTCTGACAATAGTGCCCTAAATACTCTCTTTTAAATTCTGAAGATGGCAGGGATCAAATACAGGGAGTGAAAGGCTATTTACGATCTGAACACATACCAGACGGCAGTTATAAGAGTCCTGGGCCATGAAAGGGAAACACTGGTTGGGAAGGGAGTGAGACACGGTTGTAGCCTATCCCCAGTGTTATTCAATCTGTATATTGAGCAAGCAGTAAAGGAAGCAAAAGAACAATTTGGAGTAGGAATTGAAATACATGGAGAAGAAACAAAAAATTTGACGTCTTCCGATGACATTGTAATTCTGGCAGAGACAGCAACGGACCTGGAAGAGCAGTTGAACGGAATGGACAGTGTCTTGAAGAGAGGATATAAGATCAACAACAGCAAAACGAGGATAATGGAATGTAGTCGAATTAAATCAGGTGAAGCTGAGGGAATTCGATAAGGAAATGAGACACTTAGAGTATAAGATGAGTTTTGCTATTTTCGGAGCGAAATAACTGATGATGGTCGAAGTAGAGAGGATATAAAAAGTAGACTGGCAATGGCAAGGAAAGCGTTTCTGAAGAAGTTTGTTCACATCGAGTATAGATTTAAGTGTCAGGAGGACTTTTCTGAAAGTATTTGTATGGAGTGTAGCCCTGTATGGAAGTGAAACATGGTCGATAAATAGTTTAGACAAGCAGAGAATAGAAACTTTCGAAATGTGGTGTTACAGAAGAATGCTGAAGATTAGATGGGTATATCACAAAACTAATGATGGGATGCTGAATCAAATTGGGGAGAAAAGGAATTTGTGGCACAACTTGGCCACAAGAAGGGATCGGTTGGTAGAACACGTTCTGAGGCATCAAGAGATCACCAATTTAGGATTGGAGGGAAGCGCGGAGGGTAACAATCGTAGAGGGAGACCAAGGGATGAATACACTAAGCAGATTCAGAAGGATGTAGGTTGCAGTAGTTACTCGGAGAGGAAGTACTTTTGACAGGATGGAGTAGCATGGAGAACTGCATCAAACCAATCTTTGGACTGAAGGCCACAACAATAACGACAACGTGTTTAGTTATTTCGCTTTCGTCACACTGTTCAGAGTTAGGGTTGGTTATATTAGTTTGCTGTGGATGTATTTTATTCTCTGGTTCTGGACAGTTTAATAGTTTTACTGTAGTGGCTCATTTAACCACTATCTAGGTATTAAATTGTCCAGTTTCGTCACTGCGACACATGACGTCAATGAGAACTTGCTTTTTCTCCTACACCGGTACGAGAGCGTGACAGCAAGAGGGATAAGGGAAAAAAATTGCAAGGAAGCACAGGAAACTATTTCGAGTAAATACAAAAATATTGCGGTTATACCGTATAAAGTGGACTTAGCTGACGCTAAGAATGATGTTCTAATGGAAGAGTTGCCTAGAATACTGCAACAGCTAAGTGCATATGGCTCTTACCTTTTGGATTTGGGCATAGCACAAGCCTTTGCGGAATTTTTAACGAAGTGGAGATGTGCGATTACTCTTCGTAGAAGGAGATCGCCAGGGAAACAGCAATGTGATTTCGGACCACGATGAGACAGTTGGAATAGACTGTCTAACGTGATTAAGCTCCAACTGTTGAGTAAAAGTAAATAACAAATTTATATCTAATATCACAAGTCCGGAGGTGAACAAAGATATTGGTAATCACATTATTAATTTTATAAAGTATCCAGACATGCGACTACGAGAAATTTTTAGGTCTTCCTTGGCCAAGCAGTATGTTATTATCAGGTTGGAGGCTACAATATATAACTACAGATTGGATCGATTGGATCGTGTATTCTGCCCTGTGTACGAGTCTTTACGTGTATTAGACACCAACAAGCAGTATCAAGAATCTTCTGCACTTTACTCTGTGCCAGCTGCGTCTATGTGGCGTCAATTAATGGACACGGTACAAAACAACTATTGTGTTATGTTTAATAACATTCTGCAGTTCGTCCTCTGTTAGAATATTGCTACGCGGTGTGGGATCCTTACCAGGTGGGACTGACGGAGGACATCGAAAGGGTGCAAAAAAGGGCAGCTCGTTTTGTATTATCACGTAGTAGGGGAGAGAGTGTGGCAGATATGATACGCGAATTGGGATGGAAGTCATTACAGCAAAGATGTTTTTCGTCGCGGTGAGATCTATTTACGAAATTTCAGTCACCAACTTTCTCTTCCGAATGTGAAAATATTTTTTTGAGCCCAACCTACATAGGTAGGAATGATCATCAAAATAAAATAAGAAAAATCAGAGCTCGAACAGAAAGGTTTAGGCGTTCGTTTTTCCCGCGCGCTGGTCGGGAGTGGAATGGTAGAGAGATAGTATGATTGTGGTTCGACAAACCCTCTGCCAAGCACTTAAATGTGAATTGCAGAGTAGCCCTGTAGATGCACTCAGGTAATAAGAACACCTGAAAAATTACAGGTGTGCAAGTAAGTCTTCCAGACACTCCAGAACGAGAAAAACTTATCACCTATTTTCTGTCTGCATACAGATTTAATTATCTACCTATAAACTACATGAAGGTTCTTAACTTTGACTTCAATAAAGACGATATAAGTGTTGTACAGAAGTGTAATGTTAAAGCAGGAGAAACTTATTCTTCTCAGTCTAGTACACTATTCTCCACAATACCGTTCAATATAGATATTACAGAATGGGGACTGGTTGACACGAGGAACTTCATTTCAAAAGTCCTAAAAAAAAGAGTAAATGTATCACACAGACTTAAACCACTCCCCATTAAAGAAATTACCCCTTCAAGTACAATTAATGTGCTATGTGCACGGAAAAGGAAACTGAATATGGAGGACATCGAAGTAATGAAAAGGAAACTGCAGCTATTGCGGATGTGCAGGCCAGGTTTACACATTTCTTTAAACACAGGGTATGGAGATATCTGGTTACGAGTGGGGAATACAAGATAATAGCATTTAGTGTAAAGAGCAGTAGTAACTGAACGTATGTTGGAGTCCTGGCCGGAAACGGTGGATTGAAGCATGTTTACTATGTTAAAGGACACACGAAAAATCTGCTTCTCTATCTCCATTCCTCCTTGGGACTGCTTAAAAACGATCGATACATTATATCCAAATGTGGTGGTCTTCATGTCATAAACTTAGCAAGAGGACAACAGTTTGCAGAGCTTAAAAAATCCAATGGAATAACAACCTGTAACAACAATTCGTTTGAAAAAGTTATAAACTTACAGCTCTATACCAAAATTCCAATAGAATATGGGACAGAAGAACTGGCGGCCTACACCCAGGAAGATGCAAAGTGTTGTAACAACAGTGTCATGCAGGACATAAGAGGGAAAATTAAAATCCCTAAATGCTCTCGCCTAGAAGAAATCCCAGAAGGAACTCATGTAATTGTTATAGGTTACAGGGAAAAAGTTAGATGCATATTGGTATGAGTGAACGTACAGCACCTACTCTGTATGTGTTAAGTTACTAGCTAGAGAAAGAAATAGATAATTCAGATGAGGATTTAAGATATAAGTTGTAACTTAAATTGGACATTATTAAAACTACACTTAACAAAAATAAGGTAAGAGTGGCTCTAAGCTCAAAGCACTTGCAGAGGAAGCTGATGTGATGTATCACACAAAGTGTCCTCTAATCGATATGCAGGAAGTTTTAGAAACATATAACAATGCTCTCAACTGTTATGAGTGAAAGCTGCAATTATCAAATTCCAGTGAAACAGCAGAGATGAGTCATTGCCCTCTGACCAGCAGGTTTCGTGAGACAGCCTGAATTATCAGCTGTTTCATTACGTACCAGTTTTCTTCCCTAATTCGAGTGCATATGAAGCTCATTTAATCACTGAGCAATTGATAAGTTTAGTACCATGTGTTGACTGGTTTAATGTTCTGCCTGCTAACACGGAGAATTATATTTCATTTTATACAAGGGCTATCGAAACATTTCCCTGTGATTCCTAGATTCGTTAAGATTTACACTGGCTACACTTCGTAAGCTTGCTGAATCTATACATCAGGAAGACATGCATTTCACACTAGCTGCTCACCTTGATTATATAAATAGGCAGTTTGTTGCAAAGAAGAGTTATTCGCATAGAAATAACTGGATTCAATGGAGAAATTCAAGGAATCCACATTTCCCCTTGTGACACGACAGTCATTTGTTGTCATTTGTAGAAAGAAGTTTGATCGCTGGTCGGACTCAAAGGGCGTGTGCACGGCGGACAGTGACGCCGACTGGAGAAGGCGCCGGCGAGCGAGTGGTCAGCGGCAGATTGCTCAACGTGGACCTGTCAGTTTTAAGCTGCTGGAGGACTTGCCCCGTTCCAGCAAAGGCTATAAGACAACGCTTTATCCACGTCTGCGTTGAATGCACGCAAACACAAATTAGTACGACAAAGTTGATACGGCAAATGAAATATGGGTTTAGACAAATCAGCCGAGACGCTGATGTGATTTATATTATTTTTTATATTAAATAAACAAGTTCGCAACATGTGGATGTTACAGAGTAGAGCGAGTGCTGATTTTAAAGATCTAGTCGAAACGAGGCGACTGACGTACTTGTATATTTTGCTGCGTTAATATTTCACTAGTATAACACTAATTTTATTAATTTATTGTTAATAATTAACTAAAATAAATAACACAAGGCAAATACCCGAACAGCTAGGCCGTGTATGGTAGCGGGTGTCGTTATACACATTTCAACTTGATTAGTATCTGATATTCGTAATTATTATGATATACTGTCTTTGATTATTAGTAACTTTTGCATAGTTTTGACCATATTTGTTTAACCTTGGTACAAGCGTAAATTCTGATCACAGCATCAGAAAGGGCGCCTCAAATCCGTATGGAAAGTGTTGCTTTGTAAAACACAGTAATGTTATTTAGTTGCACAAATGGGCAAAAACTATCTTCACACTGTGTAAAGATAATTGCAATACATAAGAAAATTAATTCTGGACAAACTGTTGCTCATACAGATTTATATATCGTAAGTTTTTGATGATAATTTGAGTGCGCATATAATGGTGCAAACAGAATTAAGATCGCTCTTCTATGTACAGAGGTATGCAAAGGAGTGGTGATCAATGGAAAGCAGTTACGTGACGCAGCTTGGGGAATTCCGGATCGAGAGTATTTAAGCGGAGCTGACACAAAGCTACAGGTCAGCGGTCTACGCGCCTTTGCCGACGCCGGACCTGTGTCGATTGACCTGACACTTTGGTGATAGTTTTTGTGTTTCCAGAAGTGTTGAACTTAGCCAAATTTCGCGTCTGTACCCTAAGGGAATATAGAATTTTCGCAAAGAATCCGGACTTCTGTGTGGAGCACAGGGACTTGATTCTTCACGCGTTGTGTCTTTTGGTTATTGGTTTTGTAAGCAAATGGATTTTGCAGCAAAATCGTAGCTGTGGGTATCTGTTTACATTCGAGTGCGGCCAACTTAGCCGCTGAAGCGCTACTGTGGGATTCTGTTTATTTTTGAGCATTCCGAACTGTGTTTTGGGATACCAGTGGGCCTTAATTTCTAGGTTGGACTCTAATTTTTTTCGCCATGATTAGGTGATTGAGTATGAAACAGTGCCACTGGACTTTATCTGTATTTAAACCAGTCTGTATTTAAACCTGTGGCAGCAACATCGAGAACGTTTTATTTACGCACATTAACAGGTGTTAAGCGCACGTGTCTGCCGGCAGAAATGGTAGGACATCATCCCCGAGTTAGATGACGAGAGCCAGCGAGCAGAAGCATTCGCAGCTCCATTTCCGTTCCGCCGACCGTCGCAATTGGGGTCTCGTCCCGGATAGAGGCATTTTCAGCTCCATTTCCATCCCGCCGACCGTCACACCGTTATATCTGCAATCTCCACTAAACTTACGGGTGATACTGTAAATGTTGTGGAATACAGGCCATCGGTCAGCGTCTGGAGGGAATTAAGTATCTCCAACTTGGGTCAGTATTCTAGGCACACTCTTAGCTGAGATTCTGAACGATTCCAGAGTGTATGCCTGAGAACATACAATCTGGATCGTTCATTTTACTACAGTGCACTTGGGTTGGCGAGAAACGTCATGCAAGGAAGCACATACCGAATTCACACCTTTGACTGATGTCAATATTTTACTGTTCTCAGACAGAGGAATTCATAAAAAAACGGTCAGTGTATAGACAAGACAAACCGATGCAAAGTGTTCACGAATGGGTGAATCATACAGTGAAACATATGGTGATTCAAGTTGCATTCTATACTTGAATGTTAACCAATTACACAGACACAGTCTCTATCTACGGGAGGATTTCAGTGGCTACCTATTGATGAAATCGTCCGATTAGCATATTTTTCGATGGCGCCACATGATGCTCATGAAGGATTCGTCATGGAGGTGGACATAAGATACCCTGTTCGTCAGCATGACAGTACAGAAATGTACAGTACATAAGGTTCCATGAAACACTCCCAGCCTCAAGCTGTTGACAAGATTAGGGAATAAACCTAGATATGTAATGCATAACAAAACCCGATAGAATGCCTCTCTTTGAGGATGGAACTGAGTAAAGTCATCCACAGCATGTTATTCACGCTGGTTGAAGTCGTATATTGGTAAGAATACCAAAAAAGCATTCTTCAGTGTCATGCAGTTTCGAGAAATATTTTTGAAAATTAATTAACAACGCTGTTTTGATGAAAACAATGGAGGATATCAGGAATCACCCCGTAACTGGGCCGTTTGGCGCTAGACACTACATCATCTTAGTCACTCTTAAACGGGCAACTATCTTCAACACTGAATTTTATTTTCTGGAGAAGGCAAAGATTTCGATACTGTATAGGAAACTAGTTTAGGTCAGTATGTGTGTATTACACCTACCAAAGCACCACATGTACCATTTTGATTATCATTGCGTTAAAACGGATTTAGAAGACACAACGCTACCTTATATACATATAGACAGCTTCCTTTACCGGGTGAAGTGATCTGATTCATACGAAGTGATAAAGTACCACTCCAATGCATTCGACACATCTGGATATTCTATTGATAAGCTACATCTACATCTATATCTACATGGGTACTCTGCAAATCACATATAAGTGCCTGGCAGAAGGTTCATCGAACCACCTTCACAATTTACTATTATTCCAATCTCGTATAGCGCGCGGATAGAACGAACGCTTGTATCTTTCCGTACGAGCTCTGATTTCCCTTGTTTTATAGTGGTGAACGTTCCTCCCTATGTTACTCGGTATCAACAAAATATTTTCGCATTCGTAGAAAAAAATCGATGATTGGAATTTCGTGAGAAGATTCTGTTGGACCGAAAAACGCATTTGTTTTAATGGTGTACAGCCCAAATCTTGTATCATTTCAGTGACACTCTGTCCCATATTTCGCGATAACATGAAACGTCCTGCCCTTCTTTCAGTTGTTTCGGTGTTCTCCGTCAATCCTATCTGGTAAGGATCTCACACCGCGCAGTGGTATTCTAATAGAGGACGGACAAGCGTAGTGTAGGCGGCCCCCTTAGTGGATCTGTTACATTTTCTAAGTGTCCTGCCAATTAAATGCAGTCTTTGGTTAGCCTTCCCCACAACATTTTCCAATTTAAGTTGTTCCCAATTGTAATTCCTAGGGTTTTAGTTGAATTTACAGCGATTAGATATTAGATTTGAGTGACTGATCATGTAGCCGAAATTCAGCGGATTCACTTTAGCACTCATGCGGATGACTTCGCACTTCTCGTTATTTAGGGCCAACTAATAATTTTAGCACCATTCAGAGATCTATTCTAAATCGTTTTGCTATTTGTTTTGATTTTCTGATGACCTTATTAGTCGATAAACAACAGCGTCATCTGCAAACAACCTAAGACGGCTGCTCAGATGGTCTCCCAAATCGTTTATATAGATTAGGAACAGCAAAGGGCACATAACACTTCCTTCACGAACGCCAGAAATCACTTCTGTTTTAGTCGATGACCTTCCGTCGATTACTGCGAACTGTGACCTCTCTGCCAGGAAGTCACAAATCCAGTCACATAACTGAGACGATATTCCATATGCACGCAATTTCAATATCAATACAAGCTGCTTGTTTGGTACAGTGTCAAAAGCCTCCCGGAAATCCAGATATACGGAATCAATTTGAAATCCCTTGTCAATAACACTCAACACTTCATGGGAATAAAGAGCTAGTTGTGTTTCACAAGAACAATGTTTTCTAAATCCATGTTGACTGTTTGTCAATAGACCGTTTCCTTCGAGGTAATTCACAATGTTCGAACACAATATATGTTCCAAAATCCTGCTGCATGTCGACGTTAATGATATGGGCCTGTAATTTAGTGGATTACTTTTACTACCTTTCTTGAAAATTGGTGTGATCTGTGCAACTTTGTAGTCTTCATGTACGGATCTTTCGTCGAGCGAACTCTTGTATATGATTGTTACGTATGGAGCTAGTGCATCAGCATACTCACAAAGGAACCTATTTGGTATGCAATCTGGACCTGGAGACTTCTTTTGTTAAGTGATTTAAGTTGCTTCACTACTCCGAGGATATTTACTTATACGTTACTCATGTTGGCATCTGTTCTTGGTTCCAATTCTGGAATGTTTGCTTCGTTTTCTTTTGTGAAGGCACTTCAGGAGGCTGTGTTAAGCAACTCTGCTTTGGTAGCACTGTCTTCGATAGTACCTCCATTGCTATCTTGCAGAGAAGGCATTGATCGTTTCCTGCCGCTAACATACTTCACATACGACCAGAATCTCTTTGGATTTTTTGCCAGGTTTCGAGACAAAGTTCCCCTGTGGAAACCAAGCATCTTGCACCGAAGTCCCCGTTAAATTTCGAGCTTCTGTAAAAGACCGCAAATCTCAGGGATTTTGCGTCTGTTTACATTTGACATGCTTGTTTCGTTGTTTCTGCAACAGAGTTCTGACATGTTTTGTGTGCCAAGGAGGATCAGCTCCGCCGTTCGTTAATCTATTTGGTATAAATCTCTCAACTGCTGCCGATACTATTTCTTTGAATTCAAGCCACATCTGGTCTGCACTTATATTATTAATTTGGAAGGAGTGGAGATTTCTCAGGAAGGCGTTAAGTGAATTTTATTTGCTTTTTTGAGTAGGTATATTTTTCCTTTACTTTTGGAGGATTTGGGGGTTACAGAACTCAGTCTCGCTACGACAACCCTGTGTTCACCAATCCCTGTTCCGTTTTGAAGCCCGGTATTAACTCAGGGCTATTTTTTGCTAAGAGGTCAAGTGTGTTTTCACAGCCATTTACTACTCTCGTGGGCTCATGAACAAACTGCTCGAAATAATTTTCCGAGAATGCGTTTAGCACAACTTGAGGTGACGTTTTATGCGTACCTCTGGAATTAAACATGTATTTTAGCCAACATATCGAGGGTAAATCAAAGTCACCATCAACAATAATCGTATGAGTCGACTACGTGTTTAAAATCGGACACAAGTTTTCTTTGAGCCTTTCAACAACTGTATGATCTGAATTTTGAGGTCGGTAAAAGGGTCCAACTATTATCTCATTCTGGTAGCCAACAATGGCTTCTGCCCATACTAACTCATAGGAACTATCTTCTTCAATTTCGCGACAAGATAAAGTACTTCTAACAGCAACAGATACGCCACTGCCAACCGTATTTAGCCTATCCTTCCGGCACACTGTTAGGTTCTTCACAAAAATTGCGGTAAGGCTTATCTCCAGCTTTAGCCAGATTTCAGTGCCTATAACGATTTGAGCATTAGCACTTGGAGCCCTGATACTTTCCCAACACATCCATGACAATTTACAGCTGTTATACCGATGGTGCCTGTATTTACATTCTTCCTCTTTTCGGCCTGCGCCCTTTGTGACTGAAGCCTATCCTGTGTTTTCCCGAGATCTTCCAACCTAAAAAGCACCAAGTCCACACCACACAGCCCCTGCTACCAGTGTAGCCACCTCCTGCGTATAGTGGACACCTGACCTATTCAGTAGAATCCGAAACCCAACCACCTTATGGAGCAAGCTGAGGAATCCGCAACCTACACGGCTGCAGAACCGTCCGAGCGTCTGATTCATACCCTGCATTCGGATCTGTACCAGGGTCCGCAATCGGTCCTGTCGACTATGCTGCAAATGGTCAGCTCTTCTTACATCTTGCAAACAAGTCTGGCAGCCTTTACCACTTCTGTTAGCCACTCGAAACCAGAGAGAATCTCTTCTGATCCAAAGTGACACACGTAATTGATACCGATGTGAGCCACCATCTGCATTTGGCTGCACCCTATCCTCTTCATGGCGTCAGGGAGGATCCGTTCCACGTCTGGAATGACTCCACCCGGTATGCACACGGAGTGGGTTCCTTTCCCTTCTTGTCCACCATGTCCCTAAGGGGCCCCACAGAGCGCCTAAAGTTGAAGCTCCCAACTGTCAATAATCCCACCCTCTGTGATTGTCTGGATCTTGCAGTCTCAGGGGATTCCTCTGAAACGGGGCAGGCGACGGTTGGTGACTCAGCATCAGTATCAGCCACAGACAGCACCTGGAACCTGTTTGCCAGACAAACCAGGGAGGCCTTACATGCGGCCGCCCGCAAAGTCTTTCGACACCTGCTTCGCCCTGGGGTGACGTCCCACTCGACCACAGGTGAGGGGTCAGCCTCACAGTGAGCTATAACTGGGATGGCCACCGGTGAGGACCGATCGGAGGTCTCGGATGTGCTGGAAGTCCGTTGGATCCCCATGGCGGGCCCACAACAGTGGTGCCCATCCACTACAGCCTCAAGCTTTGTAACCGAAGCCATCACAGACTGGAGCTGAGAGCGAAGTATAACCAACTTGGCTTGCATCCCTGTCCATACTACAGACTGTGAAAAACTAAACCATGCAGATAAACGGACTATCGGAACATGCTGCGCAACTCTACTGGAGACCCTGACGAAAATGCAGGAACTGTGTTTAATAAATTAGATTAACGCGCAGAGACTCAGAAACCTAACTACCGAAGCCCTCAGGTGAATTTAAATAATTCGCTCCTGATTAGGAACTTGTAATATGTCATGAAATAGGTTTACTTTCTGGCGCAAACGAAAACCCGGGTACTGAGGCTATTAGATATTAAATCAACACGCAGACACCCAAGAGACTAAACTATTAAAGCACACAGGTGATACAAAATATGCTCCTAGTTAGGAACTCGGTTACTTCCCTGGTGCTGTGTGTGTCTGGGTTTGCTGCAGCTGCCTGACTCAATCGTTATGGCATAAAGCTGGCAAACAATAAATTTATCGATTTATGAAAGATGAGGTGAATGGATCACTGATTGTGCTGTCCATCATCCGACCAGATTCTCATTACTCACGAATACCTGAAATTCCAGCATGATTCTGCAGATGTGCCACATGTGGTCCAACAGGTCAATTTTGGATCTAAGACACGTGTTTATAAAATGGAAGAACTGAGCATTGGTTTGTCCCGTCATGAAGATAAGCACTATGAACCGTTCATCACAGCATATACAGGGTGGTCCATTGATAGTGACCAGGCCAAATATCTCACGAAATAAGCATCAAACGAAAAAACTACAAAGAACGAAACTCGTCTAGCTTGAAGGGGGAAACTAAATGGCGCTATATTTGGCCCGCTAGATGACATAGCCGGCACTGCCATAGATCAAACGGATATTCACTGCAGTAACCCCCATTTTCTATTACATATTCGTATAGTACGTAAAGAAATATGAATGTTTTAGTTGGACCACTTTTTTCGCTTTGTTGTAGATGGCGCTGTGATAGTAACAAACGTGTAAGTACGTGGTATCACGTAACATTCCGCCAGTGCGGACGGTATTTGCTTCGTGATACACTACCCACGTTAAAATGGACCGTTTACCAATTGCGGAAAAGGTCGATATCGGGTTGATGTATGGCTATTGTGATCAAAATGCCCAACGGGCGTGTGCTAGGTATGCTGCTCGGTATCCTGGACAACATCATCCAAGTGTCTGGACCGTTCGCGGATAGTTACGTCAGTTAAGGAAGCGGTAAGTGTTCATCCACGTGTGAAACGTCAACCACGACCTGCAACAAATGATGATGCCTAAGTAGGTGTTTTAGCTGCTGTCGCGGCTAATCCGCACGTCAGTAGCAGACAAATTGCCTGAGAATCGGGATTCTCAAAAACGTCGGTGTTGAGAATGCTACATCAACATCGACTGCACCCGTACCACATTTCTGTACACCAGGAATTGCATGGCGACGACTTTGAACGTCGTGTACAGTTCTGCCACTGGGTACAAGAGAAATTAAGGGACGATGACAGATTTTTCGCACGCGTTCTATTTAGCGATGAAGCGTCATCACCAACAGCGGTAACGTAATCCGGCATAATATGCACTACTGGGCAACGGAAAATCCACGATGGCTGCGACAAGTGGAACATCAGCGACCTTGGCGGGTTAGTGTATGGTGCGGCATTATGAGAGGAGGGATAATTGGCCCCCATTTTATCGATGGCAGTCTAAATGGTGCAGTGTAATCTGATTTTCTACGTAATGTTCTACCGATGTTACTACAACATGTTTCACTGAGTGACGGAATGGCGATGTACTTCCAACATGATGGTTGTACGGCTCATAGCTCGCGTGCGGCTGAAGCGGTATTGAATAGCATATTTCATGACAGGCAGATGGGTCGTTGAAGCACCATACCATGGCCCGCGCGTTCGCCGGATCTGACGTCCCCGGATTTCTTTCTGTGGGGAAAGTTGAAGGACATTTGCTATCGTGATCCACCGACAACGCCTTACAACGTGCGTCAGCGCATTGTCAATGCATGTGCGAACATTGTTGTTGTTGTTGTTGTCTTCAGTCCTGAGACTGGTTTGATGCAGCTCTCCATGCTACTCTATCCTGTGCAAGCTTCTTCATCTCCCAGTACTTAATGCAACCTACATCCTTCTGAATCTGCTTAGTGTATTCGTCTCTTGGACTCCCTCTACGATTTTTACCCTCCACGCTGCCCTCCAATGCTAAATTTGTGATCCCTTGATGCCTCAGAACATGTCCTACCAACCGGTCCCTTCTTCTTGTCAAGTTGTGCCACAAACTCCTCCTCTCCCCAATTCTATTCAATACCTCCTCATTAGTTATGTGATCTACCCATTTAATTTTCAGCATTCTTCTGTAGCACTACATTTCGATAGCTTCTATTCTCTTCTTGTCCAAACTGTTTATCATCCATGTTTCACTTCCATACATGGATACACTCCATTCAAATACTTTCAGAAACGACGTCCTCACACTTAAATCTATACCCGATGTTGACAAATTTCTCTTCTTCAGAAACGCTTTCCTTGCCATTGTCGGTCTACATTTTATATCCTCTCTACTTCGACCATCATCAGTTATTTTGCTCCCCAAATACCAAAACTCCTTTACTACTTTAAGTGTCTCATTTCCTAATCTAATTCACTCAGCATCACCCGACTTAATTCGACTACATTCCATTATCCTCGTTTTGCTTTTGTTGATGTTCATCTTATATCCTCCTTTAAAGACACTGTCCATTCCGTTCAACAGCTCTTCGAAGTCCGTTACTGTCTCTGACACAATTACAATGTCATCGGCGAATCTCAACGTTTTTATTTCTTCTCCATGGACTTTAATACCTACTCCGAATTTTTCTTTTGTTTCCTTTACTGATTGCTCAATATACAGATTGAATAACATCGGGGAGAGGCTACAACCCTGTCTCACCCCCTTCTCAACCGCTGCTTCCCTTTCATGCCCCTCGACTCTTATAACTGTCATCTGGTTTCTGTACAAATTGTAAATAGCCTTTCGCTCCCTGTATTTTACCCCTGCCACCTTTAGAATTTGAAAGAGAGTATTCCAGTCAACATTGTCAAAAGCTTTCTCTAAGTCTACACATGCCGGAAATGTAGGTTTGCCTTTCCTTAATCTATTTTCTAAGATAAGTCGTAGGGTCAGTATTGCCTCACGTGTTCCAACATTTCTGCGGAATCCAAACTGATCTTCCCCGAGGTCGGCTTCTACCAGTTTTTTCCAGCCGTCTATAAAGAATTCGCGTTATTAGTTTGCAGCTGTGACTTATTAAACTGATAGTTCGGTAATTTTCACATCTGTCAACACCTGTGTTCTTTGGGATTGGAATTATAATATTCTTCTTGAAGTCTGAGGGTATTTCGACTGTCTCATACATCTTGCTCACCAGATGGTAGAGTTTTGTCAAGACTGGCTCTCTCAAGGCCGTCAGTAGTTCTAATGGAATGTTGTCTACTCCTGGGGCCTTGTTTCGACTCAGGTCTTTCAGTGCTCTGCCAAACTCTTCACGCAGTGTCGTATCTCCCATTTCATCTTCATCTACATCCTCTTCCATTTCCATAATATTGTCCTCAAGTACATCGCCCTTGTATAGACCCTCTATATACTCCTTCCACCTTTCTGCTTTTCCTTCTTTGCTTAGAACTGGGTTTCCATCTGAGCTCTTGATATTCATACAAGTGGCTCTCTTTTCTCCAAAGGTCTCTTTAATTTTCCTGTAGGCAGTATCTATCTTACCCCTAGTGAGATAAGCCTCTACATCCTTACATTTGTCCTCTAGCCATCCCTGCTTAGCCATTTTGCACTGCCTGTCGATCTCATTTTTGAGACGTTTGTATTCATTTTTGCCTCCTTCATTTACTGCATTTTTATATTTCCTCCTTTCATCAATTAAATTCAATATCACTTCTGTTATCGAAGGATTTCTACTAGCCCTCGTCTTTTTACCTACTTGATCCTCTGCTGCCTTCACTACTTCATCCCTCAGAGCTACCCATTCTTCTTCTACTGTATTTATTTTACCCCATTCCTGTCAATTGTTCCCTTATACTCTCCCTGAAACTCTGTACAACCTCTGGTTTAGTCAGTTTATCCAGGTCCCATCTCCTTAAATGCCCACATTTTTGCAGTTTCTTCAGTTTTAATCTACAGTTCATAACCAATAGATTGTGGTCAGAGTCCACATCTGCCCCTGGAAATGTCTTACAATTTAAAACCTGGTTCCTAAATCTCTGTCTTACCATTATATAATCTATCTGATACCTTCTAGTATCTCCAGGATTCGTCCATGTATACAACCTTCTTTTATGATTCTTGAACCAAGTGTAAACTATGATTAAGTTATGCTCTGTGCAAAATTCTACCAGACGTCTTCCTCTTTCATTTCTCTCCCCCAATCCATATTCACCCACTATGTCTCCTTCTCTCCCTTTTCCTACTCTCGAATTTCAGTCACCCATGACTATTAAATTTTCGTCTCCCTTCACTACCTGAATAATTTCTTTTATCTCGTCATACATTTCATCAATTTCTTCATCATCTGCAGAGCTATTTGGCATATAGACTTGAACTACTGTAGTAGGCATGGGCTTCGTGTCTATCTTGGCCACAATAATGCGTTCACTATGCTGTTTGCAGTAGCTTACCCGCGCTCCTATTTTTTTATTCATTATTAAACCTACTCCTGCATTACCCCTATTTGATTTTGTATTTATAACATTACGGAAGGCGAACTACTCGCTGTTGAGAGGAATGTCGTTACACGTATTGCCAAAGGCATTGAGGTTGACGGACATCATTTTGAGCATTTATTGCATTAATGTGGTATTTATAGGTAATCACGCTGTAACAGCATGCGCTCTCAGAAATGATAAGTTCACGAAGGTACATGTTTCACACTGGAACAACCGAAATAAAATGTTCAAACGTACCTACGTTCTGTAATTTAATTTAAAAACCTACTTGTTATGAATTGTTCGTCTAAAATTGTGAGCCGTATGTTTGTGTCTATTACAGCGCCATCTATCACAAAGCGTAAAAAGTGGTCCAAGTAAAACATTCATATTTCTTTACGTAATACACGAATACGTAATATAAAATTGGTATTGCTATTTAAAAAAACGCAGATGATATCAGTTTGACCTATGACAGCGCCATCTAGCGGGCCAACCATAGTTCCATCTGGTTTCCCCCTTCAAGCTAGACAAGTTTCGTACTTTGTAGTTTTTTCGTTTGACGCTTATTTCGTGATATATTTGGCCCGGTCACGATCAATGGACCACCCTGTAGAGATGTATATAGGTAGGTGTGTGTGTGTTTGTGTGTGTGTGTGTGTGTGTGTGTGTGTGTGTGTGTGTGTGTGTGTAGATTATCTCGTACAAAACTGTTGTATAGAACACACACAGTATATTGAAATGATTGGTTTTCATAAACCTGTAGAATAAAAGTGTGCAAGTGATTACTTTGCTTTTATTTATTTTCATATGGTGTGCACGTATCATAAACTGGTATCAAGCTTCGCTGATGTTCTTCTCGTCCATGAGTGTGTAATTAAGAATAAACCAGTCATTGTGGCAATGGGAACTTTATCCTATCATCACTGAAATTAATCTTACCAAAGTGTTTCCCAAGATTCTTCTTCATCAGCTAAATATGGCTGACTAGTTTCTGACGATTTAGTGTCGTATTGGCGTACGTCGACAAGACCAGCTCAATCTGGACATAGCTTGAACTCAGCTGTGGCCCTCTGAAGAGAAGTATGCATTTTCTCCCGTCAAGTATCCGACGTAGCCCAATGCAACTTAACTGAAGACCGCGGGAACGGTATTTCCGTCTTACTCCCCCCGATTAAAATCCTTCGTAGCCGTATCATTTCACTCAGTCTGAGTGGTTTTCTCTGTGAATCGGTGTGTATTCGCACGAAACAGGTTGCGTTTAGCACTCGTTATTAGGCGAGGTGCACACCTTCAGCTTCGTATCCTTACGCATTCTTTGCGTAACGGACGTCTCATTTGAGAAAGTATATTCCTGCAAACTTTAAGCTAATGACGATGTATATCGACGAAAATGGCAGGAACAATTAGCGAGAGGAAGCTAACTGGCGAGCCCGGGCGCCCGATGGTTGCATCACAGAATTGCACACTGCGGTAGTTTTCTTTTATAGCGCTTTCACGAGCAGATAACAATTACTTGTTAGCACCCGCAGCCATTGCTCCCTCGCCGCTTGGCCTTGGCCAATTCCAGTGCCATTGTGTCTCCCGTCCCTCGCAGTGGAGGACGAAACGGCCAGTAGCATCAAGCCTAATTACCACTCCGTTCTGAAATGTTGAAACGTTGACATGGCTTCACACTTTGTCACTAATATTCCATCTTCAGGCACACTAATTTCTACATTACGCATTTTAGGTGCCTCACGAGATAATGTTGTTTAGCTGTGTCTCGGTACTCCAGCTTAACTACATAGATCTTAACTTTATACATGCAGTCTTGGAAAATTTGATGAAAACACAGAAATAAATAAGATTAACTAATGCAAAGAAGACTATAAGATGTCAAGGACATTTCATATCTAAATACCATGCATGAAATCCTTTCAACTTGATTCAACATTCTATGTTAAGGAATTACATAATATGTAAACCAATTCCATAGACCTTACCTCATTCAGGGTTTCCTCGCTGAAATTGGTATTAGTGGATATTATGCAGTCGTTGCAATGAATGGGGTGTTAGGAAGGGCAGCTGAAACAAGTACAAAGATTTATATGTTCAAAAACCGAGACAATGAGGCAGGTGTGTCATGTGCGAATGAGGAACTTGAAATATTCATCGCCGCACGGAATAGTTGACCATACAGTGAATAGAAGGGCACTAGAGAACCAGTTTATGAAAGAAGGGATGTTCCATTGCAAATGCTTGTTAGTGGCGCCCAATTTCCTGTCTCAACAGTAATGAATGGGACGGGTACTCTAGTTGAGTGTAGCAAAGCAAAATGATACGGCGAACTCTTATAATGAGGATTATTCCTCCAATTTAATTCATGCACCATTCCAAAGATGAGTGAAATCTATATTATTGTCAATGGTTTTGAAATCAGTCAAAAATCGCTAAAATGGAACAAGATTTCAGAGCCCATGGGAATCTCATTCATACTCTATATAGATATTGCTACTGAGTTAGCACCTCCTTTAATCACAATATTCAGCATATCCTTCAAACAAAAAACTGTTCCAGTAGTTGGAAGAAAGCACAGGTTAGACCCATCTACGAGAAGGATAACAGAGCTGATGTTCAGAAGTACTGTCTAATGACCTTGAACTCTACCCGTTCTAGAATCTTAGAACTTAAAAGTAATGAGGTATCTCGAAAAAAATGACCATAACCATACCAAACAACACGGGCTACGGTATGTACTCAACCAGCCATTTGGATTCTTTACCAAACAGCATGGTGGACGACGAATACGGTAATCTTGATGGATCACCAAGAAATGTCGGAATTGCATTACCAAGGCAAACAGACTCCAGTAGTGTCTGCAGATGACTAGTTGAAAGGGGGGCTTTAGCTAAAAACTTATAAACGAAAATCATATTCAAAAAGATTTAACCAATCAGTTTCCTTACATGATTGAAAACACAGAAAAAATTGATTGAAATAACTGAAACAGATGCATAAGATCAGATGTCATATTATTAACGTAGGGTAGCCGAGACTGTACCTTGGGTGGGGGGGGGGGGGGAGGAGGGAGTTGTATCTAGTAAAACACGAAAACATGATGATTCACGAATTGTGTTCCACTCTAGTGACCGATTTTAGAATCGCATGAATTTAGGTATGCTACAGACTTCCATAAGCAGTTTCTCACATTTTCTACTGCTCTATTGCTTTTTTTTCCAAAGATATGACGTTGTGCTTTGAGCAGCGTTTGTAAACATTACGATTTTTACATATTTTAAGTGCTGTGTAATATATGTTTGCTGTTTGGCGCATACTGTTATATCTTCAGTTTCAGACGAAAGTGAGTAAAATTCAGTACATTCCTAAAAGAAGATGATAGCATGTGATGATTAAGCCGTACTTCGGGATTCATGCAGCACCTTGTACCTCAAAACGGAAAGCTTACTAACATGGAATACGTGATATTGGTAAATGAATCTAGTGATAGAAGTGAAAGTATGAAAAGTGTTCCTATATGGAGCACTGTCCCGTAATAAAAACAAAAACTAAATTAATGTTTTCTAAGAAAACATTGTCCAATACGGTATTATTGGTGCCAGATTTCAATTGCAGGGGTCAAAATATACGAAGAGTACATAGTATCATACAGAAAGCAAACGAAAATGGAAATATCTTCCATAGTATAATTAACTTAACACGTGTCAATAGAACAAGTGCTGGATTGATCGTAATGGATCTAGACAAAGCATTCGAGCAGATGATTTCAAGTTTATTTGCAATCAACAGTGGTGAAGGACTCCTCAGAAGATTTTTCAATCAAGAGTAATAATTAATGACAGGACCACAAACAAATTGTAACTATCGCAGTAAGGGAATACTGCCGTACCAAATGCTGGTAATTAGGCCTCCTTTGGATCCAGTTTTGTGCTGTTAAACAAAATTCTCTGATGATAATTTTTGGGGACAGATGAATCGTTTGCACAGAGCTGTAACCAAAGAGGTGGAAGGAAAAGGGGAAACCAAGATGTCACAAACAATTTTCCAGAAAACCTAGAACAAAGAAAAATATCAGAAAATATAAAATGCTACAAATGCGTAACGGTAACAGACTTGATTAAGTCCGACAGAAGCAAGAAAACTCTAGGAGAACTGTTTCAAAAAAATCATAATTAAGTAAGATTGGAGAATGTAGACAGAGAATTTAACGGCACTATTACATCAAAGTATCATAGCGCTTTAGGTTTCACCAGAAATACGGAACTCACGATAGGAATTATAGCACCAATTAAGCGCACTACAAACAAATAAACAACCTGTGTGTGTGACCATGTCATGAATACAAACTGATGTGCACCAGAAGCTTTCTAGGTCTGTGCCATCAAACCTTTTAGTACCCGTGGCCCGCGTTGTGTAAATCTGAATATCTAGTAAGCTTTATTCCTCCAAAATATACACACTTCCTCCACTAATTGAACAAAATACGTTATTATTACGTTTTACGAAAAAGGTACTGTCCATTTGCCCTATTATTTCAAGTTTTTGACTGTGCCATTGCCATTTCTACAAACTGAAACGAGCGTTTCAGCTCATATTATCTGTACCGATGAAGTCACCCGCATTTATTTATTTATTTATTTATTTACATGTCAAGTTCCGTAGGACCAAATTAAGGAGCAAATCTCCAAGGTCATGGAACGTGACAGTACATGAAATTACGACATAAAAGAAATAACAGATAAAAATAAACTGTTTAAGAACCCGAAAAAACTCAGTCCACAAATTTAAGTAAAAGCAATCAACAACACAAGAAGAATCGGCTTAATTTTTCAAGCAACTCCTCGACAGAATAGAAGGAGTGACCCATGAGGAAACTCTTTAGTTGCGACTTGAAAGCTGATGGATTACTGCTAAGATTTATGAATACGAGTGGTAACTTATTGAAAATGGATGCAGCGTATACTGCACACCTTTCTGCACGAAAGTTAAGAAGGTCTGATTCAAATGCAGGTTCTATTTCTGTCAAGTGTTAGCTTAGTGAAAGCTGCTTATTCTTGGGAGCAAGCAAATATTGTTAACAAGAAATGACAGTAAGGAATAAACATACACTACTGTCCAGTAAAATTGCTACCCCAAGAAGAAATTCAGATGATAAACGGGTTTTCATTGGACAAATATACTAGAACTGACATGTGATTACATTTTCACGCATTTTCGGTGCATAGATCCTGAGAAATCAGTACCCAGAACAACCACCTCTGTCCGTAATAACGGCCTTGATACGCCTGGGCATTGAGTCAAACAGAGCTTGGATGGCGTGTACAGGTACAGCTGCCCATGCAGCTTCAACACGATAGCACAGTTCATCAAGAGTAGTGATTGGCGTATTGTGACGCGTCAGTTGCTCGGCTAACATTGATCAAAGGTTTTCAGTTGGTCAGACATCTGGAGAATGTCCTGGCCAGGGCAGCAGTCGAACATTTTCTGTATCTAGAAAGGCTCGTACAGGACCTGCATCATGCGGTCGTGCATTATCCTGCTGAAATGTAGGGTTTCGCAGGAATCGAATGAAGGATACAGCCATGGGCCGTAACAAATCTGAAATGTAACGTCCACAGCTAAAAGTGCCGTCAATGCGAACAAGAGGTGACCGAGACGTGTAACCAATGGCACCCTATACCATCACGCGGGGTCATACGCGAGTATGGCAATGAAGAATACACGCTTCCAATATGCGTTCACCGCGATGTCGCCAAACACGGATGCGACTATCATGATGCTCTAAAGAGAACCTGGATTCATCCATTCGTGCACCCAGGTTCGTCGATGAGTACATCGCTCGCGCTCCTGTCTGTGATGCAGCGTCAAGGGTAACCGCAGCCATGGTCTCCGAGCTGATAGTCCATGCTGCTGCAAACATCGTCGAACTGTTTGTGCAGATAGTTGTTGTCTTGCAAACGTCCCCATCTGTCGACTCAGGGATCGAGACGTAGCTGCACGATCCGTTACAGCCATGCGTATAAGATGCCTGTCATCTCGACTGCTAGTGATATGATTCGGTTCGGATCCAGCACGGCGTTCCGTATTACCCTCCTGAACCCACCGATTCTATATTCAGCTAACTGTCATTGGATCTCGACCTACGCGAGTAGCAATATCGCGATACAATAATCCGCAATCGCGATAGGCTACAATCCGACCTGTATCAAAATCGGAAACGTGATGGTAGATATTTCTCCTCCTTACACGAGGCATCACAACAACTTTTCACCAGGCAACGCCGGTCAATTGCTGTTTGTGTATGAGAAATCGGTTTAGAAACTTTCCTCATGTCAGCACGTTGTAGGTTTCGCCACCGGCGCCAACCTTGTGTGAATGCTCTAAAAAGCTAATAATTTGCATATCACAGCATCTTCTTCCCGTCGGTTAAACTTCGCGTCTGTAGCACGTCATCTTTGTGGTGTAGCAATTTTAATGGCCAGTAGTGTATATATTGAGAAGCCAATGTCAAAATACCCAGACTCGTGAAGAGGGGTCGACAACAGGTTCGTGAAATTATACCACTCATTACCCGAACCACCAATTTTTGATCCTAAAACATGCTTTTAGAATGGGATGAGTTACCCCAAAGTAGAACACCATACGACATAAGCGAATGAAAGGAAGCAAAGTACACTAATTTACGTGTCGAAGTATCACTCACTTTTGACACCATTCGAATAGTAAAAATTGCAGGATTAAGTCTTTGAACAAGATCCTGAACGTGGCCTTTCCACGACAGTTTACTATCTATCCGAACACCTAGGAAGTGGAACTGTTCAATTTCACTAATCATGTGCCTATTCTGCGAAATTGAAACATCAGGTTTTGTTGAACTCTGTGTTAGAAACTGTAAAAACTGAGTCTTTCTGTGATTTATAGTTAGTTTATTTTCTACGAGCCATGAAGTTATGCCGTGAACTGCTCTATTTGGAACCCTGCCAGTGTTGCAAGCAACATCTTAACATTCTATTATTACAACAAGAGTGATGAATAAATATCTCCTCATTTTTTGTGACAGCAGAACATTTGATGGGAATGTACCGTTACCTGAAGAATACGTATAATTTTTGTACACTAGAAGCCCACAGTACTGCATGACAACACGAGAAATGCTACAATTTTTGTCGGAATCACAGGGCACGCCACCACAAAACTGATATGCCAGCGATGTTTTGTGATCGACATTGCAAACCCACAGTAATTACTAACACTGAAGCACGAGGCAGTACTGGAACTACCAACTATTGTTTCTAACAGGTTGTGGTGAACGTATTTTCCTGTTCTAAAAACACACAAAATCGTTATGTTCCATGTTATCACGACCAAACCAATAAGGTTTTGCAACCGAAAGAAATAATGGCACAGTTCGCGAACTGCCGATCACTGTTTCAGGTCATTTCGTGAAGTATGCGGCAAAAGACAAAACACAAAACGCTCCATGAGAACAATGGATACCTGTAAGTTAAGTAAGTATTCTTCAAGACGATATGCAGTGTAACAAATTCAGTTAAAAATATCTGTGGGGTACTACTCCGTACCGGATTACAAATGTAATGGGGAAAGACACAGAAAAAACAAAGAGAAAATTATATTTTATATTGCACTTTATATTTTATGTCACAGTAGCTAGTGATTTTATGTCATACGAGACAAATTTGTATAATTACATAAGAACGTGAATAAGCTCCATACTAAAAATCTTTAGTTTTAGTGTCTGATACCTGATAGGTCTTAAGATTCTTTTCTATCAATTATTGCGTCAACTCTGACATTCTTTTGTACAACTGAAAACTGCCAGTTTATACCACGGAGCAAGATTCACTTCAGTATTTAGCTCTCCATCCCTTAACGCGAGTTCGAGGAACGCAAGGGCTCACCACCGCCAATTCGACCATGGATAGTAAATCAGTACGACGTAAAATCCAACCTACGCAAATCAGTTTTAAGATGACAACATTTCGAAACGATGTGGGAGTCAAGAATGGCGAATTGTAATTGACAGTATGAGATTAAAAAAATTATACGTTTCTTTCACAGTAACAGCGACCAGTATTGTGCTGACCTAGTGACAATCAAAACGATGGTAATGTTTTCAATAGCGATATGCATGGTGAAGCGGGCGCTTGATTTTGCGGTGTAGAACTTGTGGCACATTCTCTGGAGCATTACTGTCACTAAAAGCCTTCCCAGAGAGTTTCCTCCGGGAACATCGCAGTAAACGCGGCGAAATCTGCATTGAGCGCGACGCCCACGGCATTGGAAACGCATAACTTGCCTTTAGACAAGCTCTAGTACCTGCACGATATTCTACGAGCCTTCCCGATGGGGCGGTAAACTCTGTACTCCCCAGTACAAGCAGAAGAGACGCTACCCGGCCCGCGTTTTACATCTCTGCCGCAGCGTGGTAAAGAGACATCATAAAATCTCTCGCAGTTACTTCGGTCCTCTACCGTTTAAAATGTACCTACTACCAAACACCTGTTTCTTGGAATTTAGGCCTTCGTTGAAATCAATGTCTGGAAACAGTAATAGCAATTTGACAGATTACTGACCTATATGGAAACAAGATTGGTTGAATCGAAGAGATATTCGTAAGGCATCCTCAAAATTCGATAGCAGAGATCGCGCTAAGACTTTGGGAGGCGAATGTACAGAATTCAATGTAGTTGAAAAACAAACCATTGGAAAGAGTAACATGGGGCATTTCACAGACTTAACAATCCTCCATCAAAACATGCAATCAATAAAAAATAAAATACAACTATTAGAAGTTGAGCTCCAATCTTTGAACTGCACATTAGCTTGTGTTACTGAGCACTGGTGTAGAGACGCAGAAATTAAACATTTAGTATTATCATTGTGTGAAATGGCAAACTCTTACTGCAGAACTGCTTCAAGGGGTGCAGTATCATGCATTTATATCAGAAAAGAAACACAGTTCAAATGAAGACACGACCTCAGTACAGTAAGTGAAGACAAACACTTTGAAATATCAGCTGTTGGATTAACAGAGCTTGATATCACCAAGAAATTAACTATTTTGTGTGTGTATAGATCTCCCAGTGGTAGTATGGACACTTTCTTCAATAAATTAATAGAAGTTCTAGATAAAGTCTCAAGTACAGAGGTCAGGATAATTCTGTGTGGGGACATTTACATCAACACTAATATCATAAGTGAATCCAGCAGCACCCTCATTAATATCCTTCAAAGTTTTGGCATGTACCTATTGGTCAATAGTGCAACATGGGTTACTACAATGACTGCACCACTAACTGACCATGTGGCCACAAATATGGACAGGGAAAAATATGATGCAGCTGTAAAAGATCTCGGACTATCATACCATCTCTGTCAAATAACAGCAGTAAAATCAGGCATTGAATCATTCCCTAAGCTACTAGCCTACAAAGGAAATCTATCAGAAACCAAAATTAAAGATTTTTCAAAAAAAACTTCAAGAGCTGGGATGAAGTGTATAAGGAAACCCATGTGAATAAGAAATTCTCTAAATTCTCCACATTATTTAAACTGAACTTTGAAAAGGCATTTCCAAACCTATGCCCGTTTGTATCAACATCACACAAAAGTAGATGGATAAGAGCAGTTATTAAGAAGTCCTCCCAAACACTTAAATAGCTCACTTCCATGAAAAAGAGACGCAATGATCCAAAATTTCCAAATTTCTATCATAGATACAAAGAGATCTATAGGAAGGTGCTGATTGCTGCAAAATAGTCATTTAATGACAAAATAATGTATGATGCAGAGAATAAAAGCAAAGTAGTCTGGGATGTTATACGGAAGGAAACGGGTAGAGGCAAACAAACACAGAATAACATACTGCTAAGGGAGGGGGATAAGGTAATAAATAATCCACAACAGTTAGCAAACTATGTAAATGAGCATTTTTCAAGAATTGCAGAGAAGTTACAAAAAAATTCCCCAAAACAAAGATAAGACATGTAAATAATGTTGCACGAAATACAATGATCTTACTTCCAACCACGGAGAATCAAGTCCATAAAACTGTTCAAAAAGTAAAAAATAAGAAGTCAGTAGGCTTAGATGAAGTACTAATGTGTGTACTAAAACAATGCATGGAGATTATACAAGGCCCATTAACAAATATAATAAATCAATCCTTCACATCAGGGACATTTCCAGAGCAGTTAAAACAGGCAAGAATTGTACCTTTGCTTAAGAAAGGTAATGCAGAAGACATAGAAAATTACCTGCCCATTTCCCTGGTGTCACGATTCTCAAAAATAACAGAAGCAATTATGGAAGACAGATTAATGAATCACCTGAAAAAATACAATCGTTTAAGCGAATCACAATATGGTTTCCGAAGTGACAAAATAGGGAGTCAGCCATAGTAGAATTCACAAAAGTGGTACTTGATGCTCTTGATAAAAATGAGTGAGCCACAGGGATGTTTTTGGATCTTTCTAAGGCCTTTGATACAGTCGAGCACAAGATTCTAATAAGTAGATTAGAAGCATTAGGAATAACAGGGGGAGCTAATGACTGGTTTCGATCATACCTAGCAGATAGGGTACAACGAGCAGAGATAACACATACTTCAAATAGATCTAACCGTTTAATAGAACTCTTATCACAACCAAAATACATTAATATAGGGGTCCCGCAAGTCAGCATATTAGGACCGATACTATTCCTGATATACATCAATGACTTTCTCAGTAGTTACTCATGATGAAAAAATTCTCTTTGCTGAAGACAGCAATATTATAGTCACTGAGAAAAAGAGAGAACTCCTCTCATAGAAAGCATATGAAACTCTAAAGGAAATTTACGATTGGTCAATAAGCAACAAAGGGACATTGAACATAAAGAAAACTAATGCCATGAATTTCAGTTTGAAGAGGGAAAACGACAATGTTAAATTAAAATATAGACGGCACCTATATAGACTGTGTACCAAATGCCAAATTTCTAGGAATGAATATTGATTCTCAGTTGAAGTGGTGTGAACACGCTAAGGTACTTGCAAACAGAATGTCATCAGCCCGTTATGCCCTTAGAATCCTATCATCAGTGTGTAACATGCAGTGTCTTTTAGTTACATACTATTCATATGTACACTCAGTTCTTAGCTATGGCAATCTGTTTCTGGAACGAATGCACAAAATATGAACACAATTTTCAAACTTCAGTAAAGAGCCATAAGAATAATAACCAAATATAGTAGTCTAGCGCATTGTAGAGATCTGTTCAAAACACTGGGGATTTAAACTGCACCATGTGAATACATTTACCAGTCAGTTGTAGATATCGACAGTAACATTGGTAATTACTGCACAAACAGCTCTGTCCTTGGAACAAGAGCTAGACGCAACTTACATTTACCAAGAAAAAAATAAACATAAAACTCAAAACAGCATTTCCTACCAGGGAATAAAACAGTACAATAAATAACTAAAAGAGATCAAAGAAATTGCAAAAATACACTCACTTAAGGAGGCAGGTAAAAAGTACCTGTTATGCAATATATTTTATACATTGAAGGATTACTTAGATAAAACAAAGTAGGGGTTTGGTAAAAAGTTATACAAATAAATAATAATAATAGTTATAGATCGTCCAACATTCCACATAACACCTTCACACTATATTTTTTTCCTTCTTTTATCCTTTTCTGTAAATACTTACCCCCAAGCTATGTATAGCACAACACAAACACGTCTTCCTCTTTCTGAGCTCAACATCTCACTCGTTACAGAGGGATGCTAAGCTTTTCAGGATAGCAAATGGGAAGTTGTGGTACGGAAAATTACTCAGAGATTACCGGAGTGTTTGTCTGTGTAGTGAGTGAAGTGTTACAAAATATTGTGTGTACAGTGTGTGCAGTGACTGATAGTGAGATATGAGTGAACAGTGTAGCATTACATTATTCAATAAGCTATTTGTAAAATGATTGTCTCTAACTAGAAGTCTGTAAATGTATGTGTATACTAATTAGCTTATTTGAAATTGGTTTAAACTTGTAAATACTTTGACATGTCCTATATCCCTGTAAAAAGAGATCTACAGATGAATAAATCTACTACTATTACTACTAATACTACTACTAGTTATGAAACACCATCCAAAGGCTTTGACTCTCGATTTCCCTAAATATTAGGACGACTATATGAGTAGTTGAAATTCCAATGCACATCAATATTCTTCCAAACTAGAAATTTTAACTGACTTTAACTCATTAACTGCAAGTCGGATAAAACGTCATAATTTTTCTTTGTAGAATTTTCCAATCTATATACCGTTTACAAGAATACTCTCATCGATTGCGTGCTGGTTAATGTGCAGTAAACAATGTGAAATATTGGGGACAAATAATTTTAAATTTTTTCACGAAGTTGACTTTTATTATCATAGTGAGCAATAAATAGAAGAAAAATTCGTCAAAAAGTAAACAGTCAATTGCTTCACTTTGGAAACACCCATCATTTCATGTGATAGATTTGGAAGCAATATCGCATTTTTCCTAGACACAGTCCCAATTCCCGAAACAGACAAGAGCCCATAGAGCCTAAAATAATGATAATCCTAAATAACCAGCAAAAATGGACCTGAAATTTAATAAATATATGTCAAAAGTACATAATGCTCCTGCGGTTCCATTTCGTAGCCGCTCTTAATAGCAGTATTTCAAACTCAGATTTATGTTACAGTAGCTTTAAATATAGTTTCATTGACAATGATCATCTCAACATGATTACTATTAAAATAAATTAATAAAAGACAAGCCACAATCTCCGACAATCACGTAGCACAGTCCCCGCCCTGACTGTTGCTTTGAACGCTGTAAGTGACTGCTACAATGCTCTACATTCGTAAAAGAACCTCTGCGTACCACTAGAGGTTTCTGTCTTGCAATGGTATTGGTGGTTTTAATGTGAAAGGCGTTGGTACTTTAAAAATAATAACAGTAATAATAATAATAATAATAAATTGGTCGTTGCAGGCAGAAACCACTTGTACTCTACAGGTTAAGAAACACCTTCAGTTTCCTGAAGTATGCACATATTCATATTGACTCACGACACGGTTCATTTACACATTACTGGCAGTCATTTAAAAACTAGATACATAGAAAAAAGTTAGTAAACTGTTCATAATTTCAAAATTAATAGCCACAACTGTTAATGCATTTATCCCACTGTGGTACAGGATGGTAAACGTCTTCATGGAAAAATGTGTACGGCAATCTACAGAACAAGACTGTACCAAAGGGAATCGACGGCCACGAATTCTTCAGGCCGCCAAAAATGTGGAAATCGCATGGTGAGAGATTAGGACTGTATGGAGGATGTGTAAGGGTTTCCCAAAGAAATTTCTGCACATTCCTGGACGTATGGACATTTTGCACAGTGTTGACGTGCCGTTGTGCCTCAGTTGTGGCTCCGTGTTCGAGAAAGTCAATGAGCAGCGGGCCCTTGCAGTCACAGAAGAAGGTCATCATGACTTTCCCGGTGCTAGCGTTCCCCTCGTTTCGATTACGTTGCAGAACTTTCGATGGGAGGCCGCTACACATTCTGCATATACTCCTAATGTCTCAAGGTGTGATTTCCGTATATTTGAGCCCAGAACAAGTACAAAAAATGGTTCAAATGGCTCTGAGCACTATGGGACTCAACTGCTGTGGTCATCAGTTCCCTAGAACTTAGAACTCCTTAAACCTAACTAACCTAAAGACATCACACACATCCATGCCCGGGGCAGGATTCGAACCTGCGACCGTAGCAGCAGCGCGGCTCCGGACTGGAGCGCCTAGAACAAGTACATTCGCGGCTGTCGATTTGCTTCGGACGAAGAGTTAACACGCTTGGGTAGACATCCTCAGATATTGTTTCATGATAGCACTGGCCGTTTGGTCTCACATTGGGATGAATTTATTAACAGCCATGGTGATTACTTGTGAAGTAATAAAGAGTATACTTACTTTTTTCCATGTGTCACTTTATCATTTGACTGCCCATTATATATTGTCAAGTTACTTTTAACTTAAAAAGAATTGATGCTCTTTCTGGCTATATATAGAGAGAGACACGAGAAATGTTGCACAGAAACAAACAAGATACACGTAAGTAAAATTCACAATAAAAAGCGAAAATGAAAAGCTAACAAACATTTTTGACGCATGAGTAAAGAAGATAAGCCATAGGCACTCTATCAACAAGTACAGAACACCTGGCACGGGAGTATTATGGCGACTCATGAAAAATGAGGAAAATAAGCACGAAGAACGGTTATGACTAATACGCACACACACACACGCACACACACACACACACACACACACACACACACACACACACACACACACAAAATATTCTCAATCAACAGGAGAATGAAACTAAAATACAGAACTAAACTCAACACAGAAAATATTCAGAAAAATCGAGAAACTAAAAATCACTTACTACGACAGCATATAACTACTGGCCATGAAAATTGCTACACCACGAAGATGACGTGCTATAGACGCGAAATTTAACTGACAAGAAGAAGATGCAGTGATATGCAAATGATTACCTTTTCAGAGCATTCACACCAGGTTGGCGCCGGTGGCGACACCTACAACGTGCTGACATGAGGAAAGTTTCCAAACGATTTCTCACACACAACCAGCAGTTGACCGATGTTGCCTGCTGAAACGTTGTTGTGATGCTTCGTGTAAGGAGGAGAAATATGTACCATCACGTTTCCGACTTTGATATAGGTCGCATTGTAGCCTATCGCGATTGCGGTTTATCGTATCGCGACATTGCTGCTCGCGTTGGTCGAGATCCAATGACTGTTAGCAGAATATGGAATCATGGAATCAGTGGGTTCAGGAAGGTAATACGGAACGCCGTGCTGGATCCCAACGGCTTCGTATCAGTAGCAGTCGAGATGACAGGTACCTTATCCGCATGGCTGTAACGGATCGTGCAGCCACATCTCGATCCCCGAGTCAACAGATGAGGACGTTTGCAAGACAACCATCTGTACGAACAGCTCGACGACGTTCGCAGCAGCATGGACTATCAGCTCGGAGACCATGGCTGCGGTTACCCTTGACGCTGCATCACAGACAGGAGCGCCTGCGATGGTGTACTCAACGACCAACCTGGGTGCACGAATGGCAAAACGTCATTTTTTCGGATTATTCCAAGTTATGTTTATAGCATCATGATGGTCGCATCCGTGTTTGGCGACATCGCGGTGAACGCACATTGGAAGCGTGTATTCGTCATCGCCATACTGCCGTATCATCCGGCGTGATGGTATGGGTGGCCATTAGTTACACGTCTCGGTCATATCTTGTCCCCATTGACGGCACTTTGAACAGTGGACGTTATATTTCAGATGTGTTACGACCCGTGGCTCTACCCTTCATTCGATCCCTGCGAAACCCTACATTTCAGCAGGATAATGCACGACCGCACGTTACAGGTCCTGTACGGGCCTTTCTAGATACAGAAAATGTTCGACTGCTGCCATGGCCAGCACATTCTCCAGATCTCTCACCAATTGAAAACGTCTGGTCAATGATGGCCGAGCAACTGGCTCATCATAATACGCCAGTCACTTCTCTTGATGATCTGTGGTATTGTGTTGAAGTTGCATGGGCTGCTGTACCTGTACACGCCATCCAAGCTCTGTTTGACTCAATGCCCAGTCGTATGAAGGCCGTTATTACGTCCGGAGGTGGTTGTTCTGGGTGCTGATTTCTCGGAATCTATGCACCCAAACTGCGTGAAAATGTAATCACATGTCAGTTCTAGTATAATATATTTGTCCAATGAAAACCCGTTTATCATCTGCATTTCTTCTTGGTGTAACAATAATTTTAATAGCCAGTAGTGTAGACACACTAACAACACCGCACAAAAGAAAATAAATACTCACGAAGACCTACCATTGTAAATGAGCACAAAAAGCTGAAATTGTTATGCAGAAGAAAGCCATCTAAGTCAGCTATAAAGCAATAATCGTCTTTCAAACAAATGTACACAAGCTTACAGACTTAGAGACATATTTGAAGAAAAAGATAACAACTTCACTGTATTCTATCTATGCTGAAGTGTAATTTTAAAACAGGTTACAAAGAAAATAACAAAAATTTTAAGTATAAATCTAACGATCGCACACCTGGCCAGTGTTTCAACTGCACTGCATGCATCACACAAACATAGTGCAAGTCGTAAAAGTAATCAGTACTCTCGATAATTCACATTCTTCATCACTTTTTTATTTATTTTAATAGATAACTCGTTTCAGAGCACAGCTATCATCAGATTTTGTGATACGTAACCCTAATATACTAACAAGGAAACCTTGTAAGCAAATTACCTGATAGAGGCAGCGACACACAGAAAGGATACTCTTAATCTGAGCCGACTGACATATAGGCGATGTGATATCTCAAGTTGCTAGGTGTGACTGCTAATTTATATACTTTCGGATGTACAACAGTGTTATTAGTTCCAGTTTATGCCTCAAAGTGGGAGTCACACCATGAAAATACATAATACTTAACGATAAGTAAAAATACAAAGGTTGGCATTAGTAGCGCTTGTGTCAGGATCAGTGACAGTCATTTGATTACCAAATGTTTACTAAGAGAAATTAAATGTCAGAAAGTGCAATAAAAACTGAATGTTCAAATGTGTGTGAAATCGTTTGGGACTTAACTGCTAAGGTCATCAGTCCCTAAGCTTACACACTACTTAACCTAAATTATCCTAACGACAAACACACACACCCATGCCCGAGGGAGGACTCGAACCTCCGCCAGGACCAGCCGCACAGTCCATGACTGCATCGCCTTACACCGCTCAGCTAATCCTGCCCGGCGCAATAAATACTGAGATTCACACATCTGACAGTCACTTATAATAACCACTTTAGCAAGGAGACAGAAGAAAATGTATTGCACTGGTTAATATCTGAACATAAGAGACCCATATTTGATTACATATAAAAACAAACTGATAAATTAAAAGGAGTATCAGTAATGTAATTATTCTGAAGTTACAATTGAAAGAAAGTCTATGGGGGAAACGATGGTATGATGACGAGGTGGCTGTCTATAGTGACTCGAGCGTTTCTCTCTGTCGACCAACTTGGAGTAGCCATGGAATGGTCAGTAGTGTAGTCATTTCAGTTCTTGCAGTGAACCGGGAACCATAGGTTAGAGTTGATGGATGGATGTCGTCGTCGACGGAAAGCAGTTCTTCACATGACTAGGATGATGGGAAGTAAAATGCGGCGGCTGCTTACCACCACAATGCTTTCATATCGCACTAGGTGCAGAGACAGTGTGCAGGCTGACCTTGCGCTTTTACCCTCTCAGTGGACAGTTAGCTGCTCCTTCAGCAAGGTCTGAGCAGGCACACGGGAGAAGGGGTTTGCTAGTTATTGGAAGGTCGAATGCTAAGCTCGTTACAGAGCCCAGTAGGGAAATAGTGTCCAGAGCCGAAAAGAGATCGAATCTGCGCTCCGTATGTCTTCAGCGGGGTCAAATGCAAGATCTGGAGGAGGCTCTGTTTGTAGCTCTCTAGCGTGGAGGGTGCAGCCGTCTGCAACTTATTGCTCACGTTGGCACTAAGAACGTCTGTCGCTTGGGTTCTGAGGCCATCCTCATTTCGTACAGATGGCTGACGGAGGCGGTAAAGCTGCTGGCATCCCTCTGGGGGGCAAGAAGAGATCACAGTTTTCATCATCGTTCCCAGAACTGGTCGGTGTCCTTAAGTTTGGAGGCGAGTGGAGGGTCTCAACCAAAGGCTCTGTCGATCTGTGGTAGCCTTGCCTGCAGATATCTGGACCTGTGTTATTGGATAGTGAACTGTAGAACTCCCCTTGATAGGCCAAGAGTGCACTAGACAAAGGAAGCAGCTAATAGGGTAACAGAGTACTTGTGGATTTCATGTGTGGGTTTTTAGGTTAAGAAGTTGTGTGAGGCCCTCTGATGAAGGCTCACCAGCTGATACGGAGAGTTCGAAATCAGGTCGTGTACGAAGTAAGGACACTTCGCTGTCAAAATTTTGACAGTAAGCTGACGAAGTATTCGTAACATACTCTCTGAATTTACGACATCCTTGAGAGTTATCATGCTCAAATTATTCTCGGAACCGAGAACTGGCTGAAACTCGAAGTAGAAAGCTTTGAAATATTTGTCGGGGCATACAACGAATATTGAAAAGACAGATTAGACCCCATTAGACCTTGAGTGCTCAAAAAACGGCTCTGACCACTGTGGGACTTAACATCTGAGGTCATCAGTCCCCTAGACTTAGAACTACTTAAAACTGACTAACCTAAGGACATCACACACATCCATGCCCGATGCAGGATTCGAACCTGCGGCCGTAGCAGCCAGCGCAATTCGAGACTGAAGTGCCTAGAACAGCTCGGCCACAGCGGCCAGCCCTTTAGTGTTCATTGCATCATGCCCAACGAGGTCGAAATTAAGACTGACTGTGAAGTTAACGATCGGATGTTGCTACCGGTTAGCTAATTCCTTCCTGATAGGTTCAGTATTATTCAAATAAAGCCTACGCCAGTAGTGCGGAACTACCAAGAACATGCAGTACTAGTTGAGGCACCTCTAACCAGTCGAGCACTGATTGGGACGTCTCTGGATTCACTGCAGGACGTTTCGTGAAGTTTTGACCACGTTTTCCGAAAAATGTCTTCAGCAGGTAGTTCGACATCCCACATGCAATGGAAATAATTTCGACCTTGTAACTACAAATAGGCCTGACCTTATAGACTGTGTAAGTGTAGAGAGAGGTGTCTGAGATCATGATGTCATCATAGTGACTATGGTTGCTAAAGTTAATAAATCCATCATCAAGGCTAGGAGACTATGTTTGTGAGAAAGAGGTAATTAGCAGTTGATAGCATGCCACTTAGACAGTGGCTGAACATAATTTAGTTCCTATATGATGGATACAGAGGAATTATGAGCAACGTTTATGAAGGTCGCTAAAGACCACCATGGTTTAATAACAAAATTCTGAAATTGCTGAGAGAAGACAAACTGTTGCGTTCTCCGTTCAATAAAGAACGCGCAAATGATGACAGATGAAAGTTAGTTAAAAGTCTTGCGTCTGTAAAGGGATCAATGAGCGAATCGTACAACAACTACCACCGTCATATCTTAACAAAAGATCTTGACGAGAACCCGAGACAATTCTGGTCCAAAGGAAAATCAATAAGCGGGATAAAACTTCTATCAAGTCACTCGTTCACCAGTTTGGCGTGGCACCAGAAGACAGCAAAAAGGAAAGCTGAAGGTTTAAATTTCGCCTTTAAGAAATTATTCACGCAGAAAGATCGTGCGAACATACTGTCGTCTAACCATAGCACAGGCTACTGTGTACAGGAGGTAGTAGGAATGCTTGACGAAGAGAAGCAACTGCAAGAGTTGAAAACAAATGACGCGTCAGGTCCGGATCAAGTTCCAGTTCGGTTTTACATAGAGTACTCTACGGCAATTGCATTTTACTTATCTTGTATTTATCACGAACTTCTAACCCAACGCTAAGTTCCTGGCTACTGGAGAAAAGGGGCAGGTGACTCCTGTACATATGAAGAGAAAGAATGGACCCCCAAAACCACATACGAACATGTCCGAGGATTCGGAATAGCTTCCGAGATACAAAAGTGCCTCGATGAGTTATTAAGTAACAGCACGCAGTACGTTGTAGTCGACAGCGAGTGTTCGTCATAGAAAAAATTTCGTCTCGAGTGCCCCAGGGAAGTGTGATAGGACCGCTCATATTCTCAATATACATAGATGATCTGAGGGACAGGATGAGTAGCGATCTGCGGCTGTGATGTACGGGAAGGTGACTGTAGGAAGTTACAAGATGGCATAAACAAAGTTTGTAGTTGATGCGATGAATGGCAGCTTCCTCTAAATCAGAATCGTACAAGCTGTACCCCTGGGGCGCTAGCGACCGTGATCACGCGAGGCCCGCGCCCCGTGTAATAACTGGCCGTGCGGTCCGACCGCCACGCCTCGCCATGCCGTTGTACGCGCGCTTCGTATGTAAGACAGACCGCCGCGTCAGCAGTGGTCAAAACCATTGATACGACACAAAGCCGTTAGTCAACAGACGTAAGGCTACAGAGGATCTAGATGGATGGTCAACATCAGAAAGAGAGAGACAGAGAGAGAGAGAGAGAGAGAGAGAGAGAGAGAGAGAGAGAGAGAGGAGGAGCGGCGCGTCCGCACTATTTAAACCCGGGTGGGAAATTAATTTCTTTGATACTGCTGTTGAAAACCATGGCAATGTTTAGTATGTCATCGGGACATCATGTATTTAAAACAGTACTCGATTGAACGGCACTTTATACCTGTCACAAAGATCACTTCGAAAATTTGTTGCAAGAGGAACGCCAGTCAAAGCTTGAAGAACTGAAACAAAATTGCAAGCAGTATTTCAGTGAAGTAAGTGTTTCCTATCGTATGACTCTTTATTATTTATAAAGATGATAAATACAACTGTATTTTATAATTTGATATGTCACTTAGCAATGCGCCAGTTATCGAATATCAGATTGTCAACAACAAGGAACATTTCTTTTCGGCTAATTGTTGTAATTGGGATGCATTAAATCGAGTAGCAGAGACATAAGAGACGCTATTTTTTGCCAGTTTCTGAAAAGCTGCCATAAACGCTCTCTCGAACAACAAAGTGTCATTTTGAGTCATTCTTTATTTTTGTATACTTGTGCTTCGATGGATGGGAAAACATATGCTGTAGTTTGATCTGTGTTTTCAATTAATGAAAACGCAAATATTCTAATAGATAAAAATTTATTTTGCGACCACATTGCGGTGTCCTTGCTAGCGTCTATGACGCCTTGTCAGAGGAACTGGGGCAAAATGCACCTTCAACCAATCTTTTTTTGTTAGTTTTTTATTTGGGTTTCAATGAATGAAACAATTAATTCTTAAAGTGACAAAAGTGTTTTAAAAACAAGATTGTCTGAAATTAATTGTAAGGTTCTTTCTACGCCGTGGTAGGAGCAGGAAACAGGTGGAAAAAATTTGAGCGCAAATTAATGGTTCCAATGGCTCTGAGCACTATGGGACTGAGGTCATCAGTCCCCTAGAACTTTGAACTACTTAAACCTAACTAACCTAAGGACATCCACACACATCCATGCCCGAGGCAGGATTCGAACCTGCGTCCGTAGCGGTCGCGCGGTTTCAGACTGAAGCGCTTAGAACCGCTCGGCCACACAGGCTGGCGAGCACAAATTACAAGTGTTGGCTGAAAATTGCGAAAGCAGGGAAACCTTATGCGGCTGGGAATCTCATCACGATTACCTGGTCAGCTCGAGGGCTCATATTTGTCCAGCAGACCTCACAGAAATTTTTTTAGAAAATAGCTCTTTCGCCTCAAACTGTTACTCGCCGAGGCGAAGATGGCGATTAATGGAGAGAGTGGCAAATTGCCTTTCATTTTCTAATGCTCTTGACGAGTCCACGGACGGTGCGGACGTATCTCAGCTTGTCATATTCATTCGAGATATCGACGACAATCTGCATGTCACCGAAGAATTTCTCGGCCTTATACCGTTAAAAGACAATACCAGGTGTTTGGATGTTTTTCTAGCCGTGAAGACGTGTTCGAGTTAATGGGTTTAAAATGGGAACGCCTGAACAGTGTAACAACGGATGGAGCTCCTGCGCTACGAGGGATTCGCACTGGATTCCTGGGTTACGTCAGGTCAAAAATGGTTGAAGTAGGCTGTTCCTTATTCGCGGCAGTCCATTGTCTAATGCACCACGAGGTACTTTGTGCGAAGATTGTCAACATAAACATGTAGTGGACACGGATAATTATGTTCTGCCGGCCGCTGTGGCCGAGCGGTTCTAGGCACTTCATTCCGGAACCACGCTACTGCTACGGTCGCAGGTTCGAATCCTGCCTGGGGCATGGAAGTGTGTGATGTCCTCAGGCTATTTAGGCTTAAGTTGTTCTAAGTCTAGGGGACTGATGACCTCAAATGGTAAGTCCCATAGTTCTTAGAGCCATTTGAACCATTTTAAATTATGTTCTCTCGCAAGGACTCACACATCGCCAATATAAGGAATTTCTGGCTTATATCGAAGCGGAATACCCGGACATCCTCTACCACGCCGAAGTAAGATTAATGAGTAGAGGGAAGATCCTTCGTCGGTTTTTCTTCCTGAGCGACGAAATCAATACCTTTTTAGGAAGTGAAAGGACGTCCAGAAGAATTACTTCGTGATCCTACGTGGGTGGCTAATTTGGTTTTTTTCAGTGACCTAACCGATCATTTAAATACATTGAACATTTCACTCCAAGGCAAACATCACTCTGTTGAAGATTTAGTGCAGACGATTCGAGCATTTAAAAGAAGAAAAGTTATTTTGTGGGAAAAATTCTTTCGCGAGGAGAATTGTGGACACCTCCCTGCAGAAGACAGCCTCAAAGAAGATGCGCATTTTTTAGATTACATTCAAATCATCTGCCAAATTACAAGAAGAGTTTGAAAACAGAACCTGAAAAGGTAATACCAAAACACTGACCAAAAAATGGAATTTCGTCTAGTATTTAAGACCAGTCTGAATTCTTTTTGTAGCTATCATTCTAACAGGTAACAATAAATAACCATGAATACACTCTCATGAGGATCAAACTTACATTTATTTATTCGTTTATCATGTAGCTGTACATATACAAATATTACAGAATTACTACATATCAACTTTTAAGCACAGCTCTCCCGCATGAAATAACACAAATGACAACAGCTATATTTGGATATCAAGGTTTTTCATGCATTTTATAACATGTGAAGATATCTTCGAAAGGCCCCTTCTAGGCACATGCGGGACGTGTCGATACAAGATGAGCAACTGTCTGTCGTTCCGCACCACAGTCACTTCATGGTGACAAGGATTAGCCCCTCATGTAGAGAGTGTCTGCACATCGTCCTATCGTCCTTTTTTCTTTCGGATGCTGTTCAAGCTAGTCCGAATTTTCCAAGGTTGGTCGAATCCAAGGGGTTTCTTCGGGATGCAGGGCAGCTTCACGCACAGTGGGGAACATTTCTCTTGCCAGCAGCGCCAGCAGAGTTTGGTTCTAACCTCCATTTACAGAAATCAAAAGTAAGGATTTTTTCAGTTGTTTCAAAGGTTTGGTGTTTGGTAGCTACTGCCCAGCCGTCTGCATAGATAAACTTTCGTAACTGTGTTGAAGAAATAAGAAAGGAGCAAGAATGGATCTCTGTGGTAAGCCTTTATTCAATATTTTTGGGCTGCTAGTATCTTTTTCTGTAGTTACTGTACATGTCCTTCGAGTTAACTTGTGGTCAATTAGTTTCGCTGTCTGTTTGCAATATTTTACAGAGCAGTCCATAATTCCAAACAATGTCACATGCTGCAGTTACATCAATGAAAGCAAATGATGATTTCTGCTATATTTGGTATCTTGCTTCAGTAAATGTTGTTCAAGACAAGATGTGATCAGCGCATCTCTGTCCTGGTCGGAATCCTGCTTGATTACTAGGAAGGTCCAGAAAGATTACTGGACTAATCCAATAGCGCGCAGTAGTGCTACTGGGCGGTAGTTCTTAGGCTGGACGGGTGCCTTGCCGTCCTTGGGTATTGCTGTAATTTTTGATTGCTTTACTTTTCGTGGGAGTGAACCAGATGTCAAAATGTCAGAGAGGAAATCTGCCAGCCTACTTTTTGCGTGGATCCCACTATGCAGAAGAAATTGTGGATGGATCCCGTCACTTCCTGGTGCCTTTCACATTTTAGAGCAGCAGAAATTTCAGGTATAGAGGAAGTTCTTGAGATGTCATATTGTTCATTATTGTTCATTTTGAGCTATGTTAGATTGTGTCTGATGTATTTTGTATGAGTTTTATCCCCTGGTGCTCTTGATGTTGACAGTAAATGTGATGCAATCCTATTAGCTTTGTTTCCATCCAACTTCCTTAGTATTAACCACGATATTCTACTTTATGTTTGAAAACTGAGTGACTCAACAGTCTCTATCCACATAATGCTTCTAGATGTATTGAAGCTATGAAGTAAGTTACCTTCTATTTCCGGGTCCCCGCTTTTTAGAAATTCATCACATTGTTTCTCAGTAGTTTCATTCCAACCTGGAATATATTACTTCTAGTAGCCTCTACGGATTGCCTTCTTTGCTGAACTTACCACAGCTTCAACGAACCTCTCATAGTTTCTTGCTTTTGGAGAAATCCAGCCTAAACATTTATCCAGAATTTTAGCAAATAGATCCCACTTTGCTTTTCTGAAGTTCAATCTAGATCGAGGAACGGATGAAAGACGTGGGATATTTGTCCCTTTTGCATCAAACACCAAACATAAGCTATTCTCTTATGCTCGACTTCACCATTTTCATCACCTTCCTTATACTTCCAGTGAGTATAGTGACTGTTAAAATCCCCAAGATATACGGTGGGTTGTTGTGATACCAGAGTGACATGTGGAGGCCAAGTGATTGCTGGGGGTTTGTATACATTAATTACTGATAGTTCTCCTATTTTTACTGTAACTGTAAAGATGTCACTGACATCAGATACAAGAGTAGAACTGCATTCTTTACTGATGAACGTATGTATATCGCCACTTCATATCGACGATGGTTCGTTGCTCCTATTAAATCAAGGTAAGGATTTTTTCCTCTCTAATTCATTTGCTCTTCATTTTCAGTATGTGTTTCCTGAACAACAACAACAACATCAAGGCTATATTTTGATAAAATCTTCTGTAAGACTTGGCATTTTAAGTTACGTATGGCTTCACTTATCCTGATAACAGGTCCACAGTTTATAGGCGGTAAGTCCTGAGAAGAACTGTATGAGTCTATATCGAGTGACAAATTCATTTTAACCAAAAGATCTGTGAAATCATCTGCCTGCCTCTGCTTCGTGGCTTTAGGTATTTGCCCTGAAGTGACTGTGCTTTAGCACCACCCAGAAAATACGTGTGGTCTCTGGTACATCATGGATGCAAACAGTCATTGCCCCTTACACTTGCAAGAAAAGGATCTAATCAACTCTTTCAGTGTAGCATATAAATAAATCAGTAACTACTCTCTTAATGCACATTTATTTTATGTGTACTGTCTTGAATTAGAATGAACCATCTGATGCCCTTAACATTTTTCTCGTGCACAGTTACACCGTAATATATAATTCCATTTTCAAGTTACATTACTTCAGTTAATTATATGTCAAAAAATAAACATTTTATGAAGGATGACTTTACATATTCTTAAAAGTTGTTAACAGGCTTGAAGGTGTTTCCAAATTGTCTTTATTACACGATATATTGAACGTTTTGGTATTGTGAAGTAAGTTCACTAGAAATGTTAATATTATAAAACTAATTAGTTACTATCAACTAGACAACATCTTTGGTTGTCATACTGTTCGTTATAATAACACACGCAATTTATTTCACAGTATCATGAATATACTTCCTAATTTTATAAACATACAAGAAATATTGAAAAAAATTACCTTTAACAATGGCAAATACTTACTTGTAAGAGTATTTACCTATGAAGTCTGATTTACAGACTAATTTTTTTGCATGTAAATATTTTGTTTTGTTTGTAATACTGTTACTAAACATTTAAAAAAAAGAAAACCTATACTTAATTTAGTTCTGAGGGAATTTAAATATTTCATCATTCTTTTTCTATTAGTATATCAATAACTCTTTTCTGTGCAGATATACAGTAGTTTACAGTAACGAACTTTGGCCAAAGAATAGAACACCCCTGTAGTAATGTAAGTCCATATCCCATCTCCTGTTGAAACAGTTTGGGCTCCAGAAAGGGCAGTGTTTAAAGTGCTACATTACGTTGCCAACTCGGGTCAAGAATCTAATATCTAGAGCAACATCAGTAAATCCCATAGTTAAATTTATATAAGTTTGAGAATATGTAACCCTTTTTAGAAATGAGAATTCTATGCATATTTCTGCAACCATAACTGATACTGGACTAAAGGACTACATTGTAAGGCGATTAATTCTAAACTCCTTTAGAGAATAGTTTCAGGCTCCCACTCCACAACGAACGTTACATTTATTTTAGAGTAAACTAAGTCTGTGATTGCTTTAATCTTGTTTATTACGACATTTCAACTGTTTAGATCATCATCCCACCACAAGGAAAAGTCAGGTAACTGTTTACACTATCATCACCAATATTTTAATATCCTCTGCTGGAGCCTGTTCTAGACATCTACTCACCTTCCATCAGATCGCTGTGGCAGTCTTTATTATATTTTGAAATCCACCAAAGAACTTGCTTCATCTGCCTAGCAAACATTAGCCTGGCTACGCGGAACAAACACTGGTAGCAGTTACTTCTGTAAAATATCTGGGAGTATGCGTGTGGAACGATTTGAAGTGGGATGGTCATATAAAATTAATTGTTGGTAAGAGGGTTCCAGGTTGAGATTCAATGGGAGACTCCTTAGAAAATGTAGTCCATCAACAAAGAAGGTGGCTTACAAAACACTCGTTCGGCCTATACTTGAGTATTGCTCATCAGTGTGGGATCCGTACCAGATCGGGTTGACGGAGGAGGTAGAGAAGATCCAAAGAAGAGTGGCGCGTTTCGTCACAGGGTTATTTGGTAAGCGTGATAGCGTTACGCAGATGTTTAGCAAACTCAAGTGGCAGACTCTGCAAGAGAGGCGCTCTGCATCGCGGTGTTGTTTGCTGTCCAGGTTTCGAGAGGGTGCGTTTCTGGATGAGGTATCGAATATATTGCTTCCCCCTACTTATACCTCCCGAGGAGAACACGAATGTAAAATTAGAGAGATTCGAGCGCGCACGGAGGCTTTCCGGCAGTCGTTCTTCCCGCGAACTATACGTGACTGGAACAGGAAAGGGAGGTAATGACAGTGACACGTGAAGTGCCCTCCGCCACACACTGTTGGGCGGCTTGCGGAGTATAAATGTAGATGTAGATGTACAGTGTCAAGAGTATGTCGGGACTACCAAATTTCAGGTATTAGCTCTCACCAGGACGACGAAGTGGGCGACAGTCTTCACTTAACGACCGAGAGCAGCCGAAACCTCAGAAATCTATGTGTGACGTATGACGAACGTATCCTTAACGACAGTGCGGCAAAATTTGGTGTTAACGGGCCATGGCAGCAGAAGACCGACGCGAGTGCTCGTGCTAACAGCACGACATTGGCACCTCTGCGGGGCTCGTGACCATATCGGTTTGACCCTAGACGACATGAAAAGCGTGGACTGATCAGACGAGTTCCTATTTCAGTTGGTAAGAGTTGATGGTAACGTTCGAGTGTGGCGCAGATGCCACGGTGCCATGGACCCAAGTTGTGGACAACACACTGTGCAAGCTGGTAGTGGCTCCATAGTGGTGTGGGCTGTGTTTACGTGGAATTTACGGCTTCTCTGGCCCGACTGAACTTCTTGGAGACTATTTGCAGCCGTTCACTGACTTCATGTTACAGAACCATGATGGAATTTTTATGGTTAACAGTGCGCCATGTCACCAGGCGACAAGTTTGCGCGATTGGTTTGAAGAACAGTCTGGATCATTCCAGCTAATAATTTCGCCAACCAGATCACCCTGCACCGACAACATTTTCGCAGCTATTGACGGCTATACAGGCATCATGGCTCCTGTAGGGGACTTCCAGCGACTGTTAAGTCCAAGACACGTTGAGTTGCTGCACTACGTTGAGGCAGAGGAGGTCCGACACGATATTAGGAGGTATCGCAATGACTTTTGTCACTTCAATATTTATTAACAGTTATGGCGACTACTTACTTTTTTCCCATCTGTCTCGTTTCCGTTTGGCAGCCCCTCATACATATTCGATAGAAAGTAAAGAAATTATGTAATCGATTAAAATCGAACGGAAATCATCCTACCTTCAGTATTATAAGAGATTTCCGTCACCATGTCTCACTACGCACAACAACAAGAGAACTCGAGTATACCATCTGAAGAATTTGTTGGAGAAATAAGAAAATTAAAACAACAAATGAAGGGAGAAAGATGGGAGGCAGGTATTAAAAGCAGAGCTTTAAATATGATCTCTAACTGTTTTATATATTTTATTAAAATGTGGGTTAACAATGCACATTTCTACGGTTGTAATGATTACTAGAACGTTAATGTCCGATAATGAACTACAATTTCAAATGTTACTACATCATTAAAAGGTGCAAAACGTTTAGTGGTCATTTCCTGAAAAACTCTTCATAATCAGTTAATACAGATTAAATTATTTGATACCGCATATGTGTGTAAACGACAGTTTTAGGTGCTCTAGGAGGTACGGTAACTATTAGAACAGGCTGACATTACCTCATGGCACTCTTACGCTTCCTCACATTGCAAACAACGGCCGTCGCAGGGGAAGTCACAAACAATTTACAATAGTCTCCCCTTCAGAGATGTGCGTTCCTCCCAAGAGAGGGTGTTACTTAACCGGCTCCCGACTCCTTGCAAACACAGGGAGGCAGAAATGCTTATTTAATTGTTGCTCGATTCCTATTCGGTGGTAGGCGGTGGAGTTTGTACTCTGCAAACAGCAGTCAGCAGCTGGGAGGTAACAAGGCACCGGCCGCCTAGACAGCAGCTCAGCACGTCAGCCTATTTACACAAGCTGTAATCCTGTATTCCGGCACGCTGCCTGGTCGGCAACAGGTAGGAGGTGTGCTACCCATGTGCTAAGCTGACACAAAGAAAATCGCTACTCCTCTTCACGCCGTTTTTCACCGTCCCGTGGGGTGGAACTTTCCGTGGTCGTTCCTCCATCACTTTCTTTTCCGTGCTTCCGTTTTTGAAAAGTTGACAAAACTACATATTACATACAAAACGCTTGTGGAACATACAAACATTAGAGAGATATGGAGATAGACAAGCGGAACAACACATGATCTCTGTAGTTACGAATTCAGTACCATATGAATCTTTTATTTACTGAACTCTAAACAAGACATTCAGTCCACGACTTGCTAACTGTAGGGAAAATGTTCCATCGCACAGCACTCAATTCAGTCCCCCCCCCAACCAAAATTGGTGAATGACCGCGGCAAACAAATTTCCGGTTAACCCCCACATCGATGACAATTGGTAAGTCAGGTGACGCACTGTTCTCCGAAGTACTTTCATATCGTCCTTTTGAAATATGCGAAACTGATACTTCCTCAAGGAAGGCCAGTATCATGGTAAGATGAATCTCAACATATGGAAGTCAAAATATATGTTCAGTTTAGTGGCACTAAGAGTATTATTACACACGGCCTTCTTCCGTAATGCCTCTCAAGAATGAAAGGTGCTAGACTGCTGTCACTGTGGTGGCATCTAAAATGATTGCAGCAAATCGTTATGTAACATATTTTTTTTCCGAAAGCAGGTTGGTTTTAGTCAGGATTCCTATACACCATATTACAATCCACTGGTTTGCCATAGAACGCTTTTTTTCAACATAATCTCCGTAAATGCGACGGCGTTACTCCACTTTACTGTGAGGGCGTGTATGCCACATGGTACCACTGTACTGGTCGATTTTGGAGATGCCGACTTGCTGCATCAATAATCTATTCATCGACGTATTGCTTCCAATGGACTGCATTCTTCGTTGGACCAGACAGGTGGAAGTCGGAGGGTGCGTGACCCGGGCTGTAGGGTAGATGAAGAACAGTTGAATGAAGATTTGTGATGTCCACTGTTGCGCGTAGACTTGTGTGAGGCTTTGTGATGTGACAGAATAGGAGCAGTTCGTTTGCATCAGTCAATCGTCTAGAATGAGAGAGTGAGCACTTTCGAACAACGCATGAATAACAGCTGTGTGCGGGGGGCCGGCACGGGGGAGATCGGACAACTTTGCGACAGTTTTCTTATGAGATGATAGATGCCTCGCCCTACGACTCTTCGTGCTTTTGTTCAGTGACAAATCTCGTTAGATATTCTGCAAGTGTCTATGAATAACAGTGATGTTCAGGTATTCCGCCAAAAGAAACTCAATGACAGCCTTCAGCTTGGAACGCATCTCCGATACAGATGCCATTTTGAAGGCTAGGTACCAGTGTCAGCAGTCCAGTACGGAAAAGACGAAGTCAGTCCGTCGATGTAGACTGGTCCTCAATAGAATGCAATCGAGCTAACGTTGTAGAAGTGGTAGTGTGTACTGTATAACGTCACGTTTCCTTATGTGACGTTTCGGTAGAGTGCCTTAATTTGCAATCGTTAATGAAATACCTTGATTCGGCTATGTGTACCTGGCACCAGTAAATCATCATCTATCAAAATAACGATAAAGGAATTCATCTGATTACGGAATTAGACAAAGGTCTCTATTAACTCAATTTATTAACACGTACGTAATTCAATTCGCAAGAAACTGTTTAACAATCAGTGAAAGTAATAAGCGAATACCTTGACAAACCTGGGAAAGGGACCTGTAATGCGAGTCAAGTGAACGTGTAAATAAAGTAAATAAATAAACATCTCGATAAAACATTTACATTCGTGGCAGTCGTACCGTGACTCCCGAAGATTAATGCGTACAGATAGAAAATACTACAAAAGGAAATGCATATGGATCTACTACCGAGGTTGAACCTCTAATTGCAAACAAATCTTCAGATTAAAGACTGATATTCCTGGATATAGTTTTGAATGATTCAGCTTTCACTACAGTTTGCTTCTCTGCTGCAGTTGTATCTCACCATACTCAAAATCTGTAAGTGGCAGCTGAAGTGGCTGCAAAATCAGTCATTAGCACAGTACCAGCAACTCCTCTCTGTCTGCGTCTAAGTTCAACTCAGTCAGAAGAGAGCCTCTCCTCCCAGACGAGCCTGGATACGTCTCTAGAACTGAAGTCTACCCATGGGGGAGCCGGTCCTTCATTCTGCCCTTGAAGATGCTAACCTGAGAAGTCTCCAGCCTGGGCAATGAATCTCTGCAGTGCGTTTCTGACATGGCATACTCCGTGCTCTGCGTTTTTCGGCATCATGCAGTGTTGGATGAATATAATTTTTGTGACTGCGGACCTGTAAGAATTTACGTTACAGGACGCCTGGTCTCTCTACCGAACTCGTGTTTTAGCTGTTAGTGAGATAAAAACTTGTTAGTCTTGGCGATACAAAACGTGTCCGAAATTCTTCCTCTGCGTACTGTCGTGGTCTTCCAATTCAGAAGGACCTCTGTAATCACAGTCGCACTCCCTACTCCCACTTCTAAATTATTTAAGTGAACGAATGGTATCAATTTTTACGTTTCCTTAAACATTCGGTTTTGGCGGCACCTAGGGCGAGGTATCGGGGTCCCACGCTCTTCAAAGAGGCCCTACACCTTCTGTTCAAAACCACGTTCTATGATATTAATTTAAAAGCCGTATTTTTTGGCAAATTTCGATTGTCTACAATTTTTTCGGCGCAGGAGCAGCAGTTCCTCGACTTTATCATGTAGCAGAGCGCATCCAGTGACCAGACAGCTCTGTTGCCCGCACATCCTGGAGATGTACTCTGCAATGCGTGGCTTCAAATTCTCGGAGCTAGCGCAAGCTTTCTTTCAAAACAGAACCCGGCCTGACACTTTCCCTGCCTGGTGATTCTCATAGCAAGGGGGCAAGCGGTGATTCTGTGAATAGTGGTGGGGGGTAGGCTCTATAGCCCTACAGTGCGCTTCCCTCATTCTCCGTCGAGCCAAGCCTGCCTTCACAGAGTTTTTTCATGTGTATATATATATATATATATATATATATATATATATATATGATGTTAGGTGACTCACCCTATATATATATATATATATATATATATATATATATATATATATATATATATATATAGGGTGAGTCACCTAACATTACCGCTGAATATATTTCGTAAACAACATCAAATACTGGCGAATCGATTACACAGACTGAACGTGAGGAGAGGGGCTAGTGTAATTGGTTAATACAAACCATACAAAAATGCACGGAAGTATGCTTTTAACACAAACCTAGGTTTTTTTAAATGGAACCCCGTTAGTTTTGTTAGCACATCTGAACATATAAACAAGTACCTAATCAGTGCCGTTTGTTGCATTGTAAAATGTTAATTACATCCGGAGATATTGTAACCTAAAGTTGACGCTTGAGTACCACTCCTCCGCTGTTCGATAGTGTGTATCGGAGAGCACCGAATTACGTAGGAATCCAAAGGGAACGGTGATGGACCTTAGGTACAGAAGAGACTGGAACAGCACATTACGTCCACATGCTAACACCTTTTTATTGGTCTTTTTCACTTACGTACATGTACATTACCATGAGGGGTGAGGTACACGTACACACGTGGTTTCCGTTTTCAATTACGGAGTGGAATAGAGTGTGTCCCGACATGTCAGGCCTATAGATGTTCAATGTGGTGGCCATCATTTGCTGCACACAATTGCAATCTCTGGTGTAATGAATGTCGTACACGCCGCAGTACATCTGGTGTAATGTTGCCGCAGGCTGCCACAATACGTTGTTTCATATCCTTTGGGGTTGTAGGCACATCACGGTACACATTCTCCTTTAACGTACCCCACAGAAAGAAGTCCAGAGGTGTAAGATCAGGAGAACGGGCTGACCAATTTATGCGTCCTCCACGTCCTATGAAACGCCCGTCGAACATCCTGTCAAGGGTCAGCCTAGTGTTAATTGCGGAATGTGCAGGTGCACCATCATGCTAATACCACATACGTCGACGCGTCTCCAGTGGGACATTTTCGAGCAACGTTGGCAGATCATTCTGTAGAAACGCGATGTATGTTGCAGCTGTTTGGGCCCCTGCAATGAAGTCAGGAGCGATAAGGTGGTCGCCAATGATTCCACACCATACATTTACAGTCCACGGTCGCTGTCGCTCTACCTGTCTGAGCCAGCGAGGATTGTCCACGGACCAGTAATGCATGTTCCGTAGATTCACTGCCCCGTGGTTTGTGAAACCCGCTTCATGGGTAAACAGGTAGAACTGCAACGCATTCTCTTTTAATGCCCATTGACAGAAATGCACTCGATGATTATAGAGTCGTCACCATGTAATTGCTGATGTAGCGACACACGAAACGGGTGAAAGCGGTGACGATGCAGTATGCGCATGACACTACTTTGACTCTTTACGGACCCGTTTGCGTGCTACGACCATACCTGTTGCATACAGTTGGTGGTAGATGTTTTGCAATGTGCGGCACGTTGGATGCTCTCTGTCCGGGTACCGTTCTGCATACACCCTGCAGGCTTCAGCTGCATTTCGTAGACACTCGCCGTTGATGAGTATCATCTCCGCCCTTTCAGAGTTCGAATACACCATGGTCACAGTTCCTACAACACTACACTATCACAGACATCTGGTAACACGGTGTACTACAGTTGGTCTGCGTGCGGAGACGAATGTAGAATAACAAAAGCAGCAAGCGCTACAGCAGACATTGCGACAGCTAGACAAAACCACAACAGTGCACTACAGCCACACTCGTAAACACGGTCGTCATCGTAAACATGTCCCTGCAGATGCTGCTCGCCGACCGTGGCCCGTGTTTGTTGCAACACGCAACTGAACGTCGGAGGTTTCAAGCGGCAACTTTAGGTTACAATATCTCCGGATGTAATTAACATTTTACAATGCAACAAACGGCACTGATTACGTATTTGTTTATATGTTCAGATGTGCTAACAAAACTAACGTGGTTCCATTTAAAGAAAACGTAGGTTTGTGTTAAAAACCATACTTCCGTGAATTTTTGTATGGTTTGTATTAAACAATTACACTAGCCCCTCTCCTCACGTTCGGTCTGTGGAATCGATTCGTCAGTATTTGATGTTGTTTACGAAATACATCCAGCGGTAAAAGAAAAAATTGTTACCTTAATGAAGTCGCCGGATAACGCATATATATCTGCTCTTAAAATAATGTTGTCTGGCACAGCCCTGTGCAATGCTGGCCGATAGATTTGTCAATTATGAAAGGAAGCAATTGATTTTTCTTTTGCAACAATCGGGATGATCATGGATGGGAGAAATTAGTAAATTCTTTAAATTGAAATGAATGGTTGTTAAAAGTTACTTTTTATGAGAAAGATTATTATTACTAGATTTTTAAAACATTTACATGGGACGTGAGATGACATTACTACATATGCGCGAGGCTGCTTTTTACCTTATACAATAATACTCAGGCTCCAGCATCGCTGCACCGCGACCGGCCCAGCCAACACGATACACCAGACCAGACCAGAGCAGACTGCAGACAAGCAACAACTTACTGCTACCGCTACACAGTTCCTACTGCAGTCAACACTGCTCTCTGGTCAGAGATTCTCTTATACATTGCACATCGCAGGCAGCGCATCGAAATTACATCTCCTCGGACCTCTTACAACATCAATTAGAATTTATGGTGTCTATCTTCATTGACGTCTATCCTTACAAGACCGATTACAATGCACAGCGAAGGGTATTTATGGTGAGAATCCCCATTCCTCTTTCCTGTTCCATTTGCGAATGATACGTGTATAGAACGACTGGTAGTAACCTTCTGCGTCTCCTGTGATTGCTCCGATTTTCCCGTCATGATCATGTTTGGAACTTAAGCCTTCGGATTTCAAACAGTAAATCTGTCCCATACGCAGAATGCCTGTCTTTTATCGTCTGCCACCGAAGTCTCATGAGCATCTGCGAAACTCTATCGGAACTAGTAAACCAACTCATGACGAAACGCATCGCTCGTCGTAGAATCTTCTCTTTCACTTTTGTTAATCCTAACTGTCTCAGCCTAACAAGCTACACGCAAGAGTCGGTCGGACGGATGTTTTGTTAGGCACTTCATTCGTCGATGAATTACATTTCCTTAAGTTACTTGTAATGAGTATAAGCCCAGCATCTGCTTCAAGTACAGCTAGTTTTATGTGGTCGGACCACCACGTCGCTCCTGGCGGTTTCTATTAGATAAAGTCCAGCTGTTACTGTTTCCAGAGCTCTATCGCGAGTGGTAGAGCCGAAGAGTAATTTATGTTTTGCACATTTGTGCGATATAACTTCTTTATTTAAGTTAAGGTAAACGTTCAGTCTCTGCAATCGTCTTTGATCCTCTCCATCTCTTACTGCGTTGTCCCTTTGTTTTCTGAAATTGCAGCTTTCCTATATGTAACAGCATCGTACCTGAACTAGCTCGCCGTGTTTCCGATGTCTTCTACTGGATAGTTTGGTTAGGTCATTAACGTTTCCTTTCCAACAAAACTTGCCGGCCGGTGTGGCCGAGCGGTTCTAGGCGCTACAGTCTGGAACCGCGCGACCGCTACGGTCGCAGGTTCGAATCCTGCCTCGGGCATGGATGTGTGTGATGTCCTTATGTTAGGTAGGTTTAAGTAGTTCTAAGTTCTAGGGGAATGACGACCAAAGAAGTTAAGTCTCATCGTGCTCAGAGCCATTTGAACCAACAAAACTTCATTACGGTATTCCCAAAGTCACTTTCGCTAATCTTTCTTCGTTCCTTCTTCTCCATGTGAAAATTTCGTCTGGTTAAGCACGACATGTTGAGTTATCTCTACCAGGCAATAGTTCACCCATAACAAAGTTGATTCCATACTCCGTTGTCTCATATTTTGCTCTCTTAGCCACACGTAGAATATTACAAAAGCTTTTTGGAAGTCATGAAACATGGCATCAACCTGTGTGCCTTTGTCTACAGCGCTTCGAACGTCGCGAATGAAGAGAGCGAGCTGAGTTTAACAAGATATCTATTCGCGGAAATCCTCCGGAGAAGGTTACTGGTCTGCAAGAAGTTCATAATAAGTGAGCACGGAACTTGTCCCATCAGCCTAAAAGCGATCGACATCAGCGATATAGGCCTACAATTATGTGCATTTTCTGGAAAAAGGAAATAACGAGCTGCGTTTTTCTCTAACTTCGTGGTGCTTTGCCGGCCGCTGTGGCCGAGCGGTTCTAGGCGCTTCAGTCTGGAACCGCGCGACCGCTACGGTCGCAGGTTTGAATCCTGCCTCGGGCATGGATGTGTGTAAGTCCCTAGGTTAGTTAGGTTTAAGTAGTTCTAAGTTCTAGGGGACTGATGACCTCAGATATTACGTCCCATAGTGCTCAGAGCCATTTGAACCTGGTGCTTTCGAAAGACTTAGGATAACGTGCTGCTAAAAGGGGAACAATATTTCTTGCAAAATCTCTTAAAATCTCACGGTTATCTCACCCGGTGCAAATGTTTTTCCACTACTCAGAGATTTTAGTTAATTTTTCTATACTGCGACGACTTATCAGTAACTGACACTGCACCCGTCATACACTCATTGAACGTACTGTGTTCCGACTGTCCACTTTTAAAAAAATCCGCTATGGTACCAGTATGGTCACTGAGAGGCCGATTACATGATTCCGATCAGCCTACTGCCCCTACTTAAGGAAAAAACTTCTTAGGATATTTAGCCATGCTGTTTGGTAAGTTTACTTACGAATCTGTCGAACGCTTCTGCTTTGCTCTTGTTGCACTCACATTGGTTTCGCTCAGCTTTTGTAAGACGACAACGGCTTGACTTTTCTTAAATATATGATAAGACACTTTTTGATTTCGTAGCAACTATCACGAATATTGAACCACGGAGAATCTTCCTAACGGACTTGCACGGCACAAACTGGTCTAGAGCATAGTGTGCAAAGCTGAATATTTGACGTTGGCTACTCACATACTCAACATTTGGTTTCCGGTTACTCTTGGTAAGAAAAAATATTTTCGACAAGGAGTCACCGGTCATTTCTGTAAATGTCTCTAATATATATTTTAATCACTTAACTGTCCTACTCTATAACTGTCAAACTGTCTCCTCCTATTACAATGGCAAGACAAGTAAACTTTCTCGCAGTGTTATCCAAATTTCCTATCAAGAAGTCTGCAATTACAGCCCCTGATACTGGTGGTCTATAAAAACACCAAGTACTTATTTGTCTCACCTTTTATACTTACTTGCATACCGATTACTTCACCTTCGGAGTGGCCGGGCGGTTCCAGGCGCTACAGTCTGATACCGCGCGGCCGCTACGGTCGCAGGTTCGAATCCTGCCTCGGGCATGGATGTCTGTGATGTCCTTAGGTTAGTTAGGTTTAAGTAGTTCAAAGTTCTAGGGGACTGATGACCTCAGACGTTAAGTCCCATAGTGCTCAGAGCCATTTGAGACACTTCACCTTCAAAATCAATAATATCACCACCATATACCACCGAGCTCTTTTTGAAAATACATTCGCCACCACCATTGTCGTCCAACCAGTTCTTATGATAAATTTGTATCCTGAAATCGGATTTCACTGCCTTTCACTTAGAGATTTATTTAGTTTTCTGTTCCTAATAATATGTGGGCATTATTACTTTAATAACTGTGACTACTTCTGTGAAGTTAATTGGACGCACCTGCGGTTTACTAATACCGCATTATAACATTGCTTCACTGATTTGCAGGGACTAAAGCACTCCTGATGTTTTTCAGACTACGGAAGATAACACAACATTGACCAGATGGAGGGTGCACACCCCACGCACTCTGGTACACGAGCAGCCTCTACATGTGTGTAGTGCACACCTGACATATTGAGGGGGTCCCTACAATCCTCTGCCTGATTGTGGGGGTAGAGATCTCTGATCTGAAATCGACGCAGAATCGTTGCAGACTCTGGTTTAATCTACCTCTGGGCTACAGACCTGAAGTACGATGCTGTTTAGAGTGAGCCGTATTTCTGAGTCGAGTGCGAGGCTACGTGCTCTTATTCAACCAACGGTCCCGGTATGAAATACATCTTGAAGCCAGTTGTGACCAGGGTGTTTGGTAGCTGCCAGCGGAACCACTACCACTACTCGAATGGGACCTCGTGACAGGGTAGCCTTGTACAGTGGCCTTACATCTTTAAATAAACTAGTTCCCGTCGTATCACCGAAGTTAAGTCGCACTGGGTCTGACCGGTACTTGGAGGGTGGATGACCTCCCGGGTATGCCACACGCTGTTGGCAAATTTGTCTCTGCTTTTCCGGAAAAGTTGAGGAGAGGTATTGGCGTAAAGTTTCAGATCACCAGAATTTTCGCCAATTTCGTCTTCGCATTGTCTCATGAGGAAAGGGCATGAAACGCTGTTTATGGCAACCCGTATGTCGTATGAGGACGTTAAGCTCGGATGCCCCCTTGATGTCATTCGAGAGTAGTACTCTAGGTGTCAGCACTAGTTTTCACCCTCTCCCTTCTCGCATCATCATACAACGTCAACATGACACTACACTGGACACACACAACCGTTACAGTAATAGATACGTATAAGATAGACGTAACACACTAATCATACACTTCGTAAAGGGAAGGTGCCAATGTCCGTGATGGAAAGAAAAAACGTTTGCAGTTAGACGGTGAAACCTGCACCTCAGAGTCTCCCAGTCAATCATGTCATACGACTTAACTTTTACTAACCTTCTTCCCAGCCTGTGTGCTATTCTCCTGAAGTTCTCCATTACACTTCTTGCACTGAAATTCACATCGATCAACTCTGTACTTATGCTCTGTGTTCGCCCTCTATGCTTGTCCAGCCATCGTCAAGAAAATCTGACATTTTCTCAATAGACGAGGCATGTCGAAGTGGCTCAGATGTTTTGTCAACACAGGGCAGCATCTCATACGTGTTACCATGGATTAAGGGGTAGCCATGCGGCCATTTGTCACAATCATTTTCCGTCTAAAGATTTGCTGCATCACCATTGTCCACCACTCAGCCACGAGTAAGGAAAAACAGATCAGGTCTTGGGACTCGGAAGACGCAGAGACAACGGACTTTCTATGAGGTACGCGTGGGGACGAAGATGTCATACCTTTCGTCATTGGTGCCCGAAAGTTGATCCAGCTTATGGCAGCAGCCTGAAGCATATCGATGGTGACCAGCGCAGGTTTCAGCTGTTTCCAGACAGGAGCTAATGCAGCATGTGTCCTCACACAACAAACGAACTTCCTAACTATTTCCCATCCCGTAAAACTACATAAAATCAGACAAAAATACACTAACCACAAACGTATCCCTATGTGCACTACAGAAATTGCACTATACGCTAAATATGAACATCAAAAATAAACTTAACAATGAAATCTGCATTCAAAGTCAACTCAGGCGACACAAAGTATCTCGAAACACACCAGATCTTAAAATGAAATTAATGGAACTACTGCAAGCAGATAAATAAAGAATTACAGTTCATTCCTTTCCAGAAGCACGGAAAAAGATTACAAAGCTAAACTGGTTACATGAACTAGGGAATGGTTCTGGGAACTTGTCTTTGAGTGGTGGAAAAGACTGCAAGGTGGTGACTGCAGCAGGATCGGTCAATAAGTTCCCCATCAAACGCCGTGAAGTCCAGCATCAGTACACTAATCAGGAAAAATCGCAGTGATCATTGAGACAGTCATCCCATCGACGCACCTGGTTGAAGATATCCGTTTGGTAGAACACCGTGTACTGTTGCGTGAAGAAGTTCGTGACTTCCTGTTGCACATCTTCGTCCGACTGGAATCGTCGATCTTTCAAGGCTTTTTTTAAGGAACCGAAAGCGTGATAATCGATGGAGAGAGGTGACGACTATGGGGCGAGTGCTCGAGTGTCTTTCACTTGTGTAGGCGTAGCTTCTGGCTGGCCTCCCAAATAGACTGGCGTCTTGTATCGAATCGTGACCAGCACGGAATTTGACGCACCATTCCAAAACGTGGTTTTCGACAGACGTGCTGCCTCATACACATTTTTCGTTCTCCATTGGATGTGTGCCGGCGTTTGTCCTTCGTCAGCCTAGAAAAGAATCACAGCACGTCGATCCTGTTTGGGCGCATTTGGTAATAACGTCACCATAGCTAACGTTTCCGCAATTATCGCACGCACGTTAGAAGAATACGAGGGCCAGACTAATCCCTTGCTTACCAGTCGGTGCTTAAACACTGATGAGTCAAAACATTATGATCACCTGCTTAATTGCTTGTTTGTCGGTCTTTGGAACGAAATACATCACTGATTCTGCATATCAGATATTCGAAAGTTTTTTGGTAGGATTGTGGAGGTGTGTGGCATTAGGTATCTACTCACAGTTCATGTAATTCGTGGGCCGCTGAGTTGCATACGCGGTGGTGGTGCCCAATAGCGACCAAAAAGGGTTCCATACGATTTACATCAAGCGAATTAGGTGTCCGAGACATCAACGTGAGTTCACTGTAATGCTCATTAAACTATTAGAGCGTGGTTCTAACTAGAAGACACGGATAATGATACTTCTGAAAGATGACATCACCGTCGGTGAAGACATCAAGCATGAAGTGATATTATGGTTTGAAGCTGTTAGCGTGCCTTCTATTACTACCACAGGTACCATGAAAGCGCAGGTGAATCTCTCCCATTACACAATACTGTTCATATCAGCCCGCGTTCGTGGCACGTTGCACGTTTCGAGCCGCCGTTCACCTCAATGACGGAGTTTGTGAAGACGACTAGCGAGCTAGAGTAGCAAAAATGTGATTCGCACGAAGAGTCGATGTGTCCCCATTGATCGACGGTCGAATCCCGATGGTCCTGTGCCCACTGCAATGTTTTTTGATGATGCCGTTGGGTCAAGATGTGAACACGTAGGGGTAGTCTGTTGCAGAGCTCCATGTTCAACAATTTACGAAGAACGGTGCGCTCCAAAACACATGTGCGTCCACCAGCATAGTGCTCTTTCGGCAGAGATGCCACAGATCGCCATATATCCTACTATACGGAGCAGACAAGCCTCCGAAACCAACGTTCTGTGAAGAGTCATCAACGTCCAACCATTTAGCGCCTAGTGGTTGTTTTACTGTCATTCCACCTCTATCCGTAGGTGCTCACGACAGTAGTACGTGGACATTCGACCACCTTTCCCGTTTTCGAGAAATCAGACCCTGCGTAATAATAATCTGCCATTTGTCAACGTCGCTTATCTCAATGGATTTTCCCATTTGCAGCCCATATCTTCACTATGGTGATCCCCTGTTCGTGTCTGCTCCGCTTACATACTTCTATTACTGATTCACGTACCCACAGCGCCACTAGGTGGCATCCAACGTCAAGGTGCGCAGTGGTCATAATGTTTCGACTTATAAGTGTATACCAGTATCAGATTCGTCCTACGTTACATACGTACACGCGGGATCAGCGCCCTCACAGGGGTACTGTCTGATCACCCATATAATAAATGTTTGCAGTAAAAGATTAAATATTAACCTTGAAGCTTATTGAGCCCGGTTATATTAACAGAACATAGCCTGTGGTATGCTTCTGATCTTCTACCATGAGTGGACAGTAGGCAAAATACTCTGTGATACCCATGATACTCTCTGTAACACAGTCGTAATGATTGAAGCAGCCATCGACAAATCTAACACTGTACGATCGAATTTGTTCTGTTTCTTACTTAAATCCAATCTGATAATGATCCCAAACACAAGAATCTTGAATGGAATCTTCTATGCATCTTCACTACACTTTCTCAGAATTCTCTCAGTGAATGTAGCCCATCTGACATCCTAAATTACAACAGATTTATAATTTAGCTCTGCGTAATAGAGCTTTAAAATATTTCCATTTGGAACTCTATCGAAGTGTTTGAATCAAGCTGCAGGCCACTTACACTCTTCTCAAAAGCTAGAAAAGTTACTCAGAGATGATACATTGTGGTGCAGAAATGTATTGTCATCCAACGAACTGGGTGTGCTATTGACATCATGCTACAAGCTGTTTTGAACAGTATATCTGGTGTCTGTTGTATACCTTTAGAGAAATTAAAAAAAACCTTTCTGATAGTGATAATATGGGAAGGGGCGAATATACACTGAAGAGCATAGGAAACTGGTAGAACTGTGTAATGTCGTGTAGGGCCACCGCGAGCACGCAAAAGTTCCTCAACACGACGTGGCATGAACTCGACTAATGTCTGAAGAATAGTCTGACATCACGAATCCTGCTGCGCTGTACGTAACTCGGTAAGAGAAAGAGGGGCTGGAGGTCTCTTCTGAACATGTTGCAAGACATTCCTGATATGCTTAATAAAGTTCATGTTTGGGAAGTGTGGTTGCCAGCGGAAGTGTTTAAAATCATATGAGTGTTCCTGGAGCCATTCTGTAGCAATTCTAGAAGTGTGGGTTGCCGCATTGTCCTGCTGGAATTGCCCAAGCCTGTCGGAATGCACAATGAACATGAATGGATGCAGGTAATCAGAAAGGGTGCTTACGAATGTGTTACCTGTCAGAGTCGTATTAGGGGTCCCATATAACTTCAAATGGTTCAAATGGCTCTGAGCACTATGGGACTACTTCTTAGGTCATCAGTCTCCTAGAAATTAGAACTACTTAAACCTAACAAACCTAAGGACATCACACACATCAACGCCCGAGGCAGGATTCGAACCTCCGCCCGTAGCGGTCTTGCGGCTCCAGACTGTAGCGCCTTGAACAGGTCGGCCACCCCGGCCGGCGTCCCGTATCACTCCAACTGCACACGCCCCACGCCATTACAGAGCCTCCATCAGCTTGAACAGTCCCCTGCTGAGGCAACATGTTTCCAGTCATCAACAGTCCAATGTCGGTGTTGACGGGCCCAGGCAAGGCGTAAAGCTTTGTGTCCTGCAGTCATCAAGGATACACGAGTGGACCTTCGGCTTCGAAAGTCCATATCGATGATGTTTCGTTGAATGGTTCGCACGCTAACACTTGTTGATGGACCATCATTGAAATCTGCAGCAATTTGCTGAAGGGTTGTACTTCCGTCACGCTGAACGATTTTCTACAGTCGTTGTTGGTCCCGTTCTTGTAGGATGTTTTCCCGGCCGCAGCGATGTCAGAGATTTTATGTTTTACCGGATTTCCTATATTCACGGTACACTCGTGAAATTGTCGCACGGGAAAACCCCCACTTCATCGCTGCCTCGGAGATACTGTGTCCCATCGCTAGTGAGCTGACAATATCACCACGTTCAAACTCACGTAAATCATGATAATCTGCCATTGTCGCAGCAGTAACCAGTTTGACAACTGCGCCAGACACTTGTTGTGTTATATAGGCGTTGCCGACGGTAGAGCTGTATTCTGCCTGTTTACATACCTCTGTATCTGAATACGCATGCCTATGCCAGTTTCGTTGGCGCTTCCGTGTATTTCAATGTTCTTAATAATTTGCAATTAAAAAAAGGTACTTCATTGTTATTGTTTGAAGGTAGTTGATGACAAAAGAGCCATGGCATTACGCTCGTTAATATGTACAGTGAAACTTTCTGCAAGATAGTCTGAGAATTGTTACACATGTGAGAGCGTAAGGTTGGATGTCAATATGTCTCACAATGCTTGCAGGTGAAAGTGTTATGCACCGTCAGCCCTTTGCCGTACATTCAGCCCATTTCCCGAAAATAGTGGACAAACGTTTTATAGCGGATATTAACGGAAATTTTATAAACCTTTTCTAAAGCTCTCGAATGATACAAGATGGATAAATTTTAAAAATTCATAACAGGTGCAGACAAAAAGTGTTAGTTTGATATGAGGCGCTGGGAAGCATAGGGGCCTAAAGCACATCATCGTCGATTGCCAGAATTAGTATTTATTCATGCTTATGACTTCTGCTATACTTACGTTACGTCAGGTTTATCCGCGCTGTAGGCCCACATTGTATAAATAAACATTCACGGAAAGCGGTTTCACTGGTTTCTCTGGTGCTCGACGGTAGTGTGCTTAGGTCTTCATGTTTTTCGGCACCTAGAACGGTTATCTGTTCTGGTTAATAACACAGGAGGCTAGGAATGAACATGTTTGAGACACGATCTAACACTCTTGGGACTGGAATCATATGAAAATATAGGCACAGCCAACTTTGTTCTATGGGTTGGATTTGGTTGTTTGGGGGAGGACACCAAACCTCGAGGTCATCGGTCTCATAGGCTCAGGGAAGGAGGGGCAAGGAAGTCGGCCGTGCCCATTCTAAGGAAGCATCCCGGCATTTGCGTAGAGCGATTTTGGGAAATCACGGAAAACCTTCATCAGGATGGATGGACGCGGGATTCAACCGTCGTCCTTCCGAATGAGAGTCCAGAGTGCTAGCCACTGCGCCACCTCGCTCGCTTTGTTCTGTGAAACATGCCTTTACACGATCTCTAAATCTGTGGAGACACAAAACATCTCTAGTGTAAAGGGGCAGATAAATCCACAATCGAGAACGATATTGCATAATGACTTGTAGTTCAGAAGGGATTTTTGATTATGAAAGCCTAGTGACTTATTAATTTTGTTCGTCTGCTTACACTCATGCTCATAAGTTAAGGATAATTGTAGGATGTGGTGCTACACAACGTGGCATCACACAAAAATGGCGCTAATAGCATAGGCACATAGGGAACACACACGACACACATCTATAAGTCCACGGTTTTGGAGATAAAGTTGAGAAAACCGTCCTGAATCACATGTGCTGCAAAACGCCAATGTTTTCTGCGCATGTGCCACGACATCAATATGGTATATGATCACCATGGACACGTACACAGACCGCACATCGACTTGGCATACTTTGGATCAGGTGGTCGAGCAGCTGCTGGGGTATAGCCTACGATTCTTGCTCCAGTGCCTGTCGGAGCTCCTGAAGTATCGTAGGCGTTTGAAGACGTGCAGCGATACGTCGATCGAGAGCATGCCAGACTTGGTTGGTGGGGTTTAGGTCTGGAAACAGGCAGGTCACTCAATTCGCCTGGTATCTTCTGTGTCCAGGTACTCTTCCGCCAAAGCAGCTCTGTGGGGCCGTGCGTATTCATCCATCAAGAGGAAGGTGGGACCCACTGCACCCCTGAAAACCCTGAAAAGGCGGACATACTGGTGCAAAATGACGTACCGATACACCTGACGTGTTGCAGTTCCTCTGTCAAAGACATGCAAGAGTGTTCGTGCACCAATCATAATCCCACTCCACACCATCAAACCACGACCTCCATACGGGCCTCTTTCAAGGACATTAAGGGGTTGGTATCTGGTTACTGGTTCACGCCAGGTGAACACCCGACGAGAATCACTGTTCAGACTATATAATCCCACTCCACACCATCAAACCACGACCACCATACAGGCCTCTTTCAAGGACATTAAGGGGTTGGTATCTGGTTACTGGTTCACGCCAGATGAACACCCGGCGAGAATTACTGTTCAGACTATGCCTGGACTCGTCCGTGAACATAACCAGGGACCATTATTCCAATGACCATGTACTGTGTTCTTGACACCAGGCTTTACGGGCTCTCCTGTGACCAAGGGTCAGTGGAATGCACCTTGCAGGTCTTCTGTCGAATATACCATGTCTGTTCAGTTGTCTATAGACTGTGTGTCTAGAGACAGCTGTTCCAGTGGCTGCGGTAAGGTCCTGAACAAGGCTTCCTGCAGTACTCCGTGGGCGTCTGCGGGCACTGATGGTAAGACATCGGTCTCCTTGTGGTGCAATACGCTGTGGACGTCCCGTAATGTAGCGCCTGGACACGTTTCCTGTCTGCTGGAATCGTTGCCATAATCTTGAGATCACACTTTGTGGCACACGGAGGGCCCGTGCTTCGACCTGCTGTGTTTGACCAGTATCCAGTCGCCCTAGTATTCAACCCCTCATAATGTCAACAGTATCTGTTATTTGAGCCATTTTCAAAACACAGTCACCTTTAGCACGTCTGCACACTTACTCGATGCACCGTACTCTGACATGTACCAACACACCTCTGCGTGTGGACTGCTGCCAGCGCCAGCCTGCAACGACCTCAGTTCAGATGCACGGCATGGTCATGCCCCGAGGTGATTTAAACCTGCAAACCGGCCATCAGAGCGTTGTTTCACCATGTGTCAGCACTATCCTTAATTTATGAGCATGAGTGTATTTTAGGTATTTTAGTTCTATGTGTCAAAGACCCTATAAACCAGGCGATTACCCCACAAGTCTCGGCTCACCCTTGCTGTCTATTGTATTGGTTGTACATTTGCCGATGATATTCCACCAAGCTATCTCATTCTGGGTGTTGTTCTTGCATGTACTTCCTAGTCTTTCTCTTCCTCACGCTGTTTTTCTGCAGTAGTCTTAAGTAGTCTTTTCTTTGAAATTCTAACTACGTGATCAGCTCAGCTCAACGCCATCTTCTTGCTATGAATTTGAAACTTTTCCGTTAGATCATGATTATGAAGTAATTGGTGAATTTAAGTGAACCATTATAAACTATGCGTTTTGAGAAGCAACTTACTTTGATATATGATTGAGCCCAAGGTCAATAGTCAACTGAGAATGTTAATACTTTTTCCTCATTCTTTTGTTCTGAACCTCAGCGCTTCACATTCTCATAATAATAAAAGCAATACAGAAGCGACTTCTGACATTTGTGGTGCGTATTCTTTCCTCTGGAATAAATTTTGGCTGCTGTTAGACGTGTGTTTGTGGCAGTACGTGTTCAGTATTCCTTATTGCGGAGACTCTTTAAGACCTTCAAGGGTTGACACCTACAATTCAATTCCTTTGGATTCAGATTTAGCAAATACTTCTCTGAGATGAGATCAAATAATATATACTGGAGGACATTTTCTGTTTGTCGTAACGCCACAGTCTGTACTGTTCTGTTATTGCGATTAACTTCGTGGATCAATGGCACATTCGGAGACAGATATGTAGAGTATTAGTTAATGAGACGACTATGGTACAAACGCTGTGTATACTTATCGTACAAGCCAGGTAAGCTGTCTCTAGGATGGGAACCTGTGATGAAACAGTGGTGTGTCGATTATGCTTCTCACATGTGTATTTTGGTTGAGTTCAAGACGCCTAGAGTCGCTCCGGTGGGTACCTTCTTACAGAACAGTAGACTAGTGGAAGATGAGCCACTGTAGGTCCAACGTAATTTTCTTTTTGATGTCTCTGGCTACAAGCTGTGCGGCTCTCTCTCTCTCTCTCTTTCGCTTATGTTTTTGTTTTGTTTTGCAACATGTGAAAAGCATCTTTGCTACCTTACATACAGGCAGTATCTTTTACTCCAACTCAAATGTTCATTCGATGTTGCAAAAAGAGCTATAATCGCAATGAAGTTACGTTGTGTCACCTGTCTTGTTAGTAATCTTGAATGAAAGTACGAATCCAAAACAGTGGCCAGTACGAGCTGTTAGCGGTCTAACGTATTAAAAGAGTCTTAATCTCGTCGAATAACCAACAATTCACTCCTATGCCCATGGGAGCTATAGTACCATGTGACTGGAGCTACTGGGTTTTCCAGAAACTAGCAAAACGGAGCAGGAAACTTAAGGTTTAACATCTCGTCCACGACAATACCCTCAAAGATGGGGCACGAGCCCATGTTGACTAGAATGGTGCCTGGAATTGTTCGTTCTCTTGCTTACATTACTTTCTGTAAGGCACCTGGCAGTGTATGACGCAGGATACTTTGCATAGCACTACCATTTCCTCCAACGGCGGCTCACATATGATCACTAATGGAAATGCAGACTCCCCCGTTTCCACTTGATATTTCGATAAAATTTAATGCAATGAATCATTTTTCTTTAGTTGTACTTGAGCAGTACTCAGTCCGTAAGTTTAATGTTAGTAACCACACACCAGTTTATGAAAAGATACAAAATCTGTGTATGGAACTGTGCGGTGTTGTGTTAGGCTGCTGTGCGCATGCGCACATAACGAGCTCCACGATAGGCTGCAAGGGAGAGAGAGTACTGTCGCTTTCACAGTGACAGCACTAGCGTCCTGATGGAAGTTAGTTTCTTTTTTGTACTCCAGGCTCGTCGTCGCTCTTCATCGGGGCTCAGTTCGAAGCGAGACTCCTCACTAAAGACAATTCTACTCCACCCAATGAGATTCTGTTTAGCAAGAGTAAAAGAAGGCAGACTTCAGACTACCTAACAGATCAAAACGAAAATTTCTGTTGCGACACTGACAATGTTGAGTGTTTATGGAAAAAGTTCAAGGCAATCGTAAAATGCGTTTTAGACAGGTACGTGCCGAGTGAAACTGTGAGGGACGGGAAAAACCCACCGTGGTGCAACAACAAAGTTAGGAAACTACTGCGAAAGCAAAGAGAGCTTCACTCCAAGTTTAAACACAGCCAAAACCTCTCAGACAAACAGAAGCTAAACGATGTCAAAGTTAGCGTAAGGAGGGCTATGCGTGAAGCGTTCAGTGTATTCGAAAGTTAAATTCTATGTACCGACTTGACAGAAAATCCTAGGAAGTTCTGGTCTTACGTTAAATCAGTAAGTGGCTCGAAACAGCATATCCAGACACTCCGGGATGATGATGGCATTGAAACAGGGGATGACACGCGTAAAGCTGAAATACTAAACACCTTTTTCCAAAGCTGTTTCACAGAGGAAGACCGCACTGCAGTTCCTTCTCTAAATCCCCGCACAAACGAAAGAATGGCTGACATCGAAATAAGTGTCCAAGGAATAGAAAAGCAACTGGAATCACTCAACAGAGGAAAGTCCACTGGACCTGACGGGATACCAATTCGATTCTACACAGAGTACGCGAAAGAACTTGCCCCTCTTCTAACAGCCGTGTACCGCAAGTCTCTAGAGGAACGGAAGGTTCCAAATGATTGGAAAAGAGCACAGGTAGTCCCAGTCTTCAAGAAGAGTCGTCGAGCAGATGCGCAAAACTACAGACCTATATCTCTGACGTCGATCTTTTGTAGAATTTTAGAACATGTTTTTTGCTCGAGTATCATGTCGTGTTTGGAAACCCAGAATCTACTATGTAGGAATCAACATGGATTCCGGAAACAGCGATCGTGTGAGACCCAACTCGCTTTATTTGTTCATGAGACCCAGAAAATATTAGATACAGGCTCCCAGGTAGATGCTATTTTTCTTGACTTCCGGAAGGCGTTCGATACAGTTCCGCACTGTCGCCTGATAAACAAAGCAAGAGCCTACGGAATATCAGACCAGCTGTGTGGCTGGATTGAAGAGTTTTTAGCAAACAGAACACATCATGTGGTTATCAATGGAGATACGTCTACAGACGTTAAAGTAACCTCTGGCGTGCCACAGGGGAATGTTATGGGACCATTGCTTTTCACAATATATATAAATGACCTTGTAGATAGTGTCGGAAGTTCCATGCGGCTATTCGCGGATGATGCTGTAGTGTACAGAGAAGTTGCAGCATTAGAAAATTGTAGCGAAATGCAGGAAAATCTGCAGCGGATAGGCACTTGGTGCAGGGAGTGGCAACTGACCCTTAACATAGACAAATGTAATGTATTGCGAATACATAGAGAGAAGGATCATTTATTGCATCATTATATGATAGCGGAACAAACACTGGTAGCAGTAATTTCTGTAAAATATCTGGGAGTATGCGTGCGGAACGATTTGAAGGGGAATGATCATATAAAATTAATTGTTGGTAAGGCGGGTACCAGGTTGAGATTCATTGGGAGAGTCCTTAGAAAATGTAGTCCATCAGCAAAGGAGGTGGCTTACAAAACACTCGTTCGACCTATACTTGAGTGTTGCTCATCAGTGTGGGATCCGTACCAGATCGGGTTCACGGAGGAGATAGAGAAGATCCAAAGAAGAGCGGCGCGTTTCGTCACAGGGTTATTTGGTAACCGTGATAGCGTTACGGAGATGCTTAACAAACTCAAGTGGCAGACTCTCCAAGAGAGGCGCTCTGCATCGCGGTGTAGCTTGCTCGCCAGGTTTCGAGAGGGTGCGTTTTTGGATGAGGTATCGAATATATTGCTTCCCCCTACTTATACCTCCCGAGGAGATCACGAATGTAAAATTAGAGAGATTCGAGCGCGCACGGAGGCTTTCAGACAGTCGTTCTTCCCGCGAACCATACGCGACTGGAACAGGAAAGGGAGGTAATGACAGTGGCACGTAAAGTGCCCTCCGCCACACACCGTTGGGTGGCTTGCGGAGAATAAATGTAGATGAATGTAGATGTAAATGTAGATCTGGGGCCCTATGACAGTCTGCCGTTAGTAATAAAACTCTATAGTTTTCTGTACCTGTCTACACAACAACCTCAAAGACCGTCATTATTGACATTTTCTTTAAAAAAACCTGGGATGCCTTATTACTTCAGTAACCTACTTGATGGGGAGCAGGTTCTTTTCAATATTCATCATAGAATCTTACATGTACCCCATCAGCTTCAACAGAGTTTCCCCTACTGAGGAGAAAAAACTGAATTTATATTTAGCGATCACCTTCAACAATTTAAGTCATTTCAGTATTCATTTACAAGAAACAATTCGGCCTTACCATTAAATAATTCACGGAAAACTTGGGGAAACAAAATTTTTGAAGCTGGGCAGGGTTCTAATACTGATCATCCTAATTTCTTTTATCCGGGATGCAGCGGAGTCCAAAAGAAGGAAAATGGAAAGAGTTAATACGATGAAAGACTGTGAATGATCATGACTTTTTCCTATCTACATAAACTCTTAAGAAAATGTGTTACTACCTCGAAAAGATTCAACCTAATTTGTAGCTACATGTCCACCAACCTATGAAATACTCGTAGTTCAGGTGGGTTATGATGATGATGTTTGGTTTGTGGGGCGCTCAACTACGCTGTCATCATCGCCAGTACAAAGTCCCAATTCTTACACACTGTTAGAAAAGTTATATTAATCCACAGAGGTACAGAGATGCTACTGCATGTCTATTTTTTCAGACCTGTCGTTGGTTTAAAATAATTTTTTCAATTACGCTCGTCCGCATAGAGTTGTTTTGGTGGATGAATTTGTCGGAGGTGCAGGTATCCACCGCAAGAATAAGCCACAGAGGTAATCGTATCTGAATCCTTTAGAGTATAGAGCATGTTTAAAATGTATTGGAGCAGAAAGGCCTGTCAGCTGCCAGTAGGGACTCTTCCGACTTACGGGACAAATATTTCTCATAGCTGACAGTAACCCATCAGCGTTTCCCGGCCGGGTTGGGGATTTTCACTGCCCTGGGACTGGGTGTTTGTGTTGTCCCCATCATTTCATCATCATCATCATCATCATCATCATTCGTGATAGTGGTTGGATTGAACAGTGTAAAAAAATGGACTGTGTAAGAATTGGGACTTTGTACTGGCGATGATGACAGCGTAGTTGAGCGCCCCACAAACCAAACATCATCATCATAACCCACCTGAACTATTTCATAGGTTGGTGGACATGTAGCTACAAATTAGGTGGAATAGCTAAATCGTATCTCTTATTAATCTTTTGGTTATTGGGGAAGGATTTCAGGTGTTATTATTGTTTTCGTAAGTGTGATCTCGAGTTCAGACGTCTGCAATTAACTGTTTAGGACACTGTATTTTTTTTCGCTTACCTGTATTTAGTTAACCTTATCAGATTGTGGCCATTAGGTCCTGTCTTACACTGGATTAGGTTTTGAGACTTGCAAATAGCGAATAATAATAGAAATAGAAACTGAAGAACGATTAGAAATCATGTTTTGTATCTACTGGGCGTATATTCCACCGTTTGGAATATCAGTTCTAGTTAGGAACAATTATAACACAAATATTACTACTATTATTATTGCTACTACTATTAGTAACAATAATTCTTCTTCACTCTTCTTCGATTTCGTCCATCTAAGGACTACGTGAAGTAATTTCGTCACGTCTCTGTTTTCTTTCCCTATCCTCAGTCCTTCCAGTGTTCCTTCATTCTGTCACTTTGTTCTTTTCTTCTTTCATCTGTTCTTTCATCTTTCGGAACCTTTCATCAAAACCCCCGAACTTTCTAATCTCGTTTCCCAAAACCTGCATGTTAAGAATTTATCATTTCGAAACGTTAATTTGTTAGAAGGCGTTTTCCACTTTCTTGAACCAACTGGATTGCAGTTTTGGATTTTTCTCCAAATAGTGCAATATGTTTTAGTCAGACTTTCCAGGTTCATTCGAAGCAGATGACCATAAAACGGAAGTCTCCATTGTCTAAGACTACATGTAGTTTATCATTCTGGGTGCATATTAAATCAGTTTTTAGTTTCATCCACATTACATAGCACCTTTGCTTACGTGTTCTCCAACTGTTCAGTTTTCCCTTTTTGCTGAGGACTAAACATTCAACAGAGTAAAGGCACTGTAGGTTTTTGCTTTTACTGAGAGTAGTTTTCGTTGTAAATTTAATTCGCTAATTTATAAACCATTTCCCTTTCATGCTCTCTTCTATTTATCTTGTGCTTTGGAAACATTTTTAATGTTCGCTATGAGTAATAATAATTATTATTATAAAAGTAGCAATAAAGGTTATTTATGTATTTATGAGAAGGCAAAAATTAGGTACTATGACATAGAGGGTTCCAAGAGAGACAAATTCAGGGTGGCTGACCCAAATCGTAATTTAAGAATGAGAACTATCTGCAGGAAAACGAGGGTAGTAAGATTTAATAGCGTTAAGAGTGCCTTCCATCACTCCGTCAGAGGTTAGAGTCCTCCCTCGGGCATGGGTGTGTGTGTTGTCCATAGCGTAAGTTAGTTTAAGTTACATTTAGTATTGTGTAGGCTTAGGGAACGATGACCTCAGCAGTTTGGTCACGTAAGACCTTACCACAAATTTAGAATTTTAGTGCCTTCCAAACGAGAGCAGACGTTTGCGTTGTTTCAATAGATGAGTCGTTAACTAAGATGTGATTCTCTACTGTCGCGAAGGATATAATTAGAAAGTCATGCTCCTATTGCCGAAAAGAATTAGGGAACATTGATAGTAATGGAGTGGGACGGAGAATTTTGTTCTGATGAGAACCAGTGTTTCTCCTAGACTTTGCAGATAAGAGAACTCACATCGGACAGAGATCCGAGAGGATGTATACGTTGATTAGACAGCAAAGCAGATACCTAATTAGCAGCTGCGCGGTGTAGCCGCGCGGTCTGTGCGTCTTGTTACGGTCCACGCGGCTCCCCCGTCGGTAGTTCGAATCCTCCCTCGAGCATGGGTGTGTGTGTCGTCCTTAGCGTAAGTTAGTTTAAGTTAGGTTAAATAGTGTGTAAGCTTAGGGACCGATGACCTCATCAGTTTGGTTCCATAAGACCTTACCACAAATTGCCAATTTCCTAATAAGTAGGCGCAGTGGGCAGGCACTGGGCTCGTGGTCGGGAAGATGATGCTCTCCGCCCTCGTCCGACCACCTTATCAATGCTAGTTTCCTTTCCCATTGTTCCCTATCTGACCTTATGCTATACACAGGCATGTTAAGGAAGAAAGTAAGGTTAAGATTTATCACCCAGTCGAAAACGTGGTTACAAGCGAAGCAGCACCATCGTGTATTCAAGATGGATGGGAAAGAAAATCGACCTTGTCCTATTTAAAGGAACCATCTTTCAGAATGCGAGTCCAGTGTCTTACCAACGAGATCTCCCCTCACTTGGTACAGCAGAAAGAGAGTGCGTGCCAAATACGTTGTGATGAATCTTTACTGCCTTCTGCAGCCCCACCGGAGTCATTAATGACATATGAGCTTTTTCTTAATTGTGTGTAATTTTCAAACACTGGTATTTAGTGTAAAATCTGTGAGTCTTTAGACAATCACTGTAGAACCATTTCCAATGGTCTCTCCGTGACCGTTGGTGTCTTCCTGCACTTCATTCTGAAACGCATCTCGTAAGTGAATACCAGCGGAGGATTTCTCAACGCAACGAGCCACTCCGTGGGCGACGGTTGCAAATGTTATCGACGTTTATGCGTGTAAGTGAACACCGGAGGCGCATGGCCGCCAGCGAGAACTTCACGCGGCACGTGTTCAGACTGCAGGAAGCTCATAGTTTTTTATGCCGGAATGCTCTCCGAAATTGAATTACTGGAGAGGGCCATCACACGTCTGCGTCCCTGCGTATTTTTTGTTTGTGCCCGGCCGTCCCAGTGCTCTTTGTGTACGACCGTCCGTATTTGTGTGCGCGCTTCTCAATGGAACATTCTTCTATAGCGCTGAGTCGGCCTTTGCCAAAGGATGCCGACCCTCGTGAATATTATATCAACATCCTTCAACTTCCGCTAACCCTCGACGTCGAGCTTCGAGATTTAAAAGAAAAACAACTCAGTAATAATTCATATTGAAAACTTTCGTCTTTGATGTATTTCCTAGCGAACTCGAAGTCAACGTTGCAATAAAAAAATCGGTGAATCTGTGCTGTGATTAAGGGTCTGAGCAAGTGAGAGTGGTGCTCTGCTTTCTGCATTTCTGAGTAACTTGCCAAATTCCGCGGCCACTTTCCTCGTTGCCAAATTAAAATGTTATTGAGTTCCACGTGGAGATTATAGAAAGATAAATATTCCGTATCGCAAATTTCTAATTGTATCCGAACGAAGTTAGAGTGATTATGAAGTCATAGTTAATCTAAACAAACATTCAGTGACTCCTTCGGAAACAGAGCTATTACGGAGCATAGATTATTCAAGTCAGCAAGGAATTGCAAAAGACTATACTATATTAGGTCTATTTGGATGAAATAAATAAAATGAAATAATGTCAGTGTAATGCTAAACTTGAAGTGTAACTAATATGAGTATCCATTAAATGACAGATTCAGTATTTCTAGATAACGCTTCATGCAGTTGCTTTAAGCTGTTTCATCTCCATTGATTTCCTTCGTTCTATTTCAGTGAACTAACTGACGTGACGAGTGTCCCTAGAGAAGAACTGGGGTGGGTGGGGGCAGTAGTCCGCAATATCTGTTACTACGGCATGCTAATACTGAAGTGAGAACTACCTATTGTCTATTCGAAAAATAGGAGGAAATCGATAATTACGTCAAAAGTTCGGGTTGGTTCTGTTCGGATGGACTCGATGAATGATATTCATTCCATTTCTCTGACTCTATGAATGCAGCATTTTCAGAACATTAAAAACAGAACACATAATGCCAGCACTATGCTGTAACGTTGCCAGAAGGGATGTTTCTATACCATTCTACTGAAACACATATTCACTGGTAAGAAAGAGAATGTGTCCTAGAGCATTAAAATGAAGTTTTATTCAAGGTTGTGAAATTTTCTTGTACTTTATAGCATAAACTGCCCATTTTAATAGCTGTTATAAATTAACTTGTGTCCCAGGTTTGATAAAGTAGATGACTTTTCTAAACACCTGTCACATGAACGTGAAAGCATCAGTGGTTCTATACGTTACGCATAATGCTGAGTGTACAACAGCATATTTCGGAAGTTTCACGAACAAGCCACACAGCTCACTATTGACACCTGTCAAAGTTAGTAGCGATTTGATTAAAATTAGTCTGGAACGAAAAACCTTTGCCTCTGAGATAGCTTTTAAGGCTTTTCGAAGTACAATCCAACAAATGAAGTTTGTAACCAACAATGAAATAGGATTTGTTAAGTAACAGAGTGATATTATCGATACAAATCAGTCTGCTGATGTACTTACAGACACTGAGGTGACAAAAGTGATAGGATAGCGATATGCACATATACAGATGGCGGTAAAATCGCTACAAAGAATATAATAGGGCAGTGTAATGGCGGAATTGTCATTAGTACTCGAGTGATTCATGTGGATATTATAGCCGCTCGACGGGAATTAACAGACGTAGGACGCAGAATGGTAGTTGCAGCTAGACACATGGGACATTCCATTTCGGAAATCGTTAGGGACATCAATATTTCGAAATCCACAGTATCAAGAGCTTGCCAACAATACCCAATTTCAGGTATTGCCACTCACCACGGGCAACGGAGTGGTCGACGGTTTTCACTTAACGACCTTGAGCAGCGGCGTTTGAATAGAACTGTAAGTGCTAATAGACAAGCAACTCTCCGTGAAATTACCGTAGAAGTCTATGTGGGACATATGGCGAACGCATCCGTTAGGAGGGTGCGGCGAAATTTGGCGTTAGTGGGCTCTCGCAGAAGATGGCCGACGCCACTACCTTTGGTAACAACAGGACATCGCCCGTAGCGCCTCTCGTGCGGTTCTGACCACATCGGTTGGATCCTAGATAACTGGAAAACCGTGGACTGGTCAGATGAGTCCCGATTTCAGTTGGTAAGAGCTGTTAGTAGGGTTCGACAGCGGCGCAAACTCCACGAAGCCATGGACTCAAGTCGTCAATGAAGCACTGTGCAAGCAGGTGGTGGTTCCATAATCATATAGGCTGTGTTTACATGGAATGGACTGGATTCCTGCCCTAATTCAGATAATAACTGACTGGATATGGTTCGGCTACTTGGACAGTATTTGTAGCCATTCATGAGTAAAAGAGAGAGGGCAGTTCTTGCACAAAATCCGGCACCGGCAACACGTTAGCAGTTATGGACAGTTACACAGGCAGCATGGCAGAACTCATCTGCTGCGGACTTCGAACGACTTTTTGAGTTCATACCACATCGAGTTCTGCACTACTCCAGGGTAAAGGAGATCTGATACGATTTTACGATGTATCCCATGCGTTTTAGAACATCAGTGTATATTTCCCACAATATCAGCGTTTTGCTACATAAAAATATCTACATTCGATATTTCTGTAGCCGGTCGAAGTGGCCGTGCGGTTAAAGGCGCTGCAGTCTGGAACCGCAAGACCGCTAAGGTCGCAGGTTCGAATCCTGCCTCGGGCATGGATGTTTGTGATGTCCTTAGGTTATTTAGGTTTAACTAGTTCTGAGTTCTAGGGGACTAATGACCTCAGCAGTTGAGTCCCATAGTGCTCAGAGCCATTTGAACCATTTTGATATTTCTGTACATTTCAGACTGATCAATTTCCCAAATTTAAAGAGTGTAGAATTTATGAGTCAGAAAGTCTTGCTTGGGTGTAGGCAGGCAGATATGAATCTGATGTACAGCAGAGCAGACCATAGTATGAGATCTTGTTTCTAGGCAGAAGAAACCAGAGTTGCTATATGAATGCTTCTGTGAATCATTTTGTTTCTGAGATATCCGTACCGTGCAAACGATGGATAGAAGCAGAGAAAGAGTGAAATGTACGTCTGATCAGGGAAAATACATTCTGCATCATAACAAAGAAGATCCACACACGACACGTCAGTATTGCCCGTGATGAAACTAGTACGGCCAGTTAGAGGGTATTTCGTTGGCAATCAGTGAATCAGTACCGTCTTCAACGTTAAGAGCCTGTTTCGTCTTCCCGATCTTCAAATACCGTGGAAGTTTTGCTGATGATTTGTTGCATAAATAGTTGATCATTTTGAGAAGTGATATCTTCTGTGAAAGCATCCTTTTGAGATTGTGTTTTACAATTATTTTGATATCCTGATATTGCGAATCCATTTTACTATGGAAAATGGGAGTGAAAATACGAGTCCAGCGTGTACCAGCTGAGCACAATAATCGACGAAAAAGTATTAATTTTCTGAAATGTTTCGCCAGGAGGTAAATTAAACACTGTGGTACCATAAGTATTTCAGATGTCTTATGACGAACCAAATAGGCATCGAGATACAGTTTCTCATAACTCAGTGTGAGATTTCTTCTTTTATTACCGATAAGAATTTCCAGTTCCACTCATGAAATAAAATAATAATGGATGCGCACGCGAGCGGTAGCGATATTTTTGCAGATGTGTTAGTTAAGTGTACGCCAAATAACCTATAAATCTGCATCGTAAATGCTTGTTTATTTGGATATGATGTGTTTCAGCACCGAACGCCACACTCTATAAATAAGCAAACATTGCTGTCATACATTTGTGAATATACAGCGGGGGCAAATATGCACATATTAATTCATGTGCATTGAATCCTAATTTAGCGATTGTTAAAACAAATGCGGCGCTCTACCCTTACGTACCTAGAAAGAATCGACATTATTTACTTTGGGAAGTATAAGCAGTCTAAAGTAAATTTTGATTTGGTCTAGTAGCAATACATTTGAGCTCACTATTGTAACAGTGCCACCTGAAAAATTACTGAATATTCTCATTTAATGGATTTAATGCACACAGCGTGATTCCTCTTACGGAAGCCTTTCATGAATCGCATCCTTCCTTGGTTGACTAATAGGTGCTCCAATTTTAGTATTAACTCAGACTTACGACGAATGCTACATCTCAGAATTATTCAGTGCACTTATTTTCATCGATACATCATACGGCATTATATTCGATAAAATGAATATGGTACGATAAAACTTCAGTGTTTATATTTTAATACTTTTGATTTTATGAAATAATAAAGGTTTATCTCAGAAGAAATTGCATTTATTGAACTTGCTCTCATATTATTGGACTAATTACATATACGTTCTAGTTAACAGTGTTAATTTTCCTTGATACTTGACAATTCGGAAGGAAATTATGTGTAATTTATTAAAAAGACTCTATAACAGTTTTAAATTATAATGCATGCAGTGCCCTTGTAACATATACTTTGACAATCTGTGAAAAATTATTTTTGAGTAGCACAACGTTGACAAGCAAACTGAGTTAACGGAACATCATTCAAGTAAATGAAGTTGCATTGTTCTGGAATTAAGTTATTGGTCTTAGGTGAAAAGACAACTGAATACCAAAGACTAGGATCAGTTTGTATTGAAAGTAGTACTGCAGAACGAAAAATTACTAGTAACTGGGAAGAAATACATCTTAGAAGAAACAGAAAGATTAACCTACTGAAGATTGTACACTAATGCAGAACATGTTTGGGTAAAGGTAAATAACAGTGAATGGCATCAGTGCAGAAGTATAAGTTGAACGTTGCGAATCAACAAAATGGTGAAGGTACTTTTGGCAACTTTACTTTGGTTAATTCCGTATTATCGTTACTGTTACTACTATTATTATTGTTATTATTTACCTTATGATATACGGCGAGGTAATTGTGGGACATAATAATAGTAATTAGATACGTAAAAAAACATACCATTAGTGAGAACTATACTGATAATAACGATTAATTACTATCCCAAACTAGCTCCCAGACTAGTAAGAACTAGAAAGAAAGACTGCTTATGTACCTCTGTCGATCACGAAACTGTCGTGGCTGTGCTATGTCAAATTTAGCCCAAGCTCTGTGCATTATTTTCCTGGACGGAAACTGTTGAAATTTACAACATAGTTTTACAAATATTTTGTACAGGTTTCTCAAAAGCGAGATGGAAAGATAAAGTTTACGGGTTCTAACGTTTTTTCCTGGTTTCTGAAACGTGACTACTCGGTCTTCTTTTTGACAGAATTATGAAATGTTATAAATACTGCTGCGACTCTCAGAACATAACGGTATTTAGTAAAAACCGCAATATTCGTGATGTCAACATCACGATTCATTTTGTATTGAGGGGCTGTCCTACCGCATCATCATACAGCCATTAACTTTCTCGTTCCCGTAGCACTTTTATTTTACCGGACGGATAGTTCCCTGTCTACTATGTTGGCTGGTGCACCAATTCAAGGAACTGTATTGCTGTCAGCTGATAGCATGCCTAGGTCATAATATTGGCCGGCGTGCGCGCTGCGAGCATTTCATCTCGACTCGTGTTGTAAACCAAGTTCGTGGAAGGAGTACGCCGAGCGTGAGGTAGCTACAAGGCGGCGTATTAATGATTCACATTGTGTGTGTGGATCACGTCTCAAGCCCGCGCCGCTTCCCAGACATTGTCGTCTTCTATCAAATTTTGATGATTCAATCTCGGGACGTGCTCTCGGGTGTTTACTTTGATATGTTAATTAGGCTGCGCTTAAGAAAAGGGCGATGGCGTTTCCCGGAAGCGGATGCGCTCGAGTTGCTAAGGTAGGAACAAAACAATAACGCCGAAGTTTTTTCTCTGTCGACTACTCGTCCAAAGCCAAGCATTCGACTTTCGGGAGCTGCGAGATCTGCACTTTGACTGAACGCGTAATACCAGAAGGCTGTCCTAAATGACAGCTGAAGTAGCTCCACTCAAAGTAACGATACCTCCGCCTCTGCAAGCGTAAAAGCGATCCGCTATGAAACGGTATGGATGGCGGCTGTATGTGAATTAAAAAGGTGGTATTCGCACTAAATCAGTGTCAATCCCATGGTCGAAATAAACATTAATCTTTCACAAGCGATTCCATGGCTCAATAAAAAAAAAAAACAAAAAAATAGTTCAAATGGCTCTGAGCACTGTGGGACTTAACATCTGATAACATCAGTCCCCTAGACTTAGAGCTACTTAAACCTAACTAACCTAAGGACATCACACACATCGAAGCCCGAGGCAGGATTCGAACCTGCGACCGTGGCAGCAGCGCGGTTCTGGACAGAAGCGCCTAGAACTGCTCGGACACAGCGGCCGGCATATGGCTCAATCCACGTTTGCATGCGAAGAAGATGAAAAGTGCAGTGTAACTGTATTTGAAAGGTGCGAAGGGCGTGAAATGATCAGACATTTCGAATAAGAAGAAATGAACGGTTGTGTTCATATACGCCGAGTCGAAATGAGATGTGTAAGTATGGAGCAATGAGTAACCTTCAGAAAGAACGCAACTTCCTAGTGACCCGGAACGGAACTGTGACATACTAAAGTCCTCATGCACTAATTACTGTTATACTGTAGATGAAATTTTCATAACGTAAGGCTGCCGAATCAAGGGTCTTCGTAGTCGCTGAAACTGCGCAAACTCGAAACAGATGAGTTCGTGAAATCATCTGAGCTCTTTAGAGTTTGTACTCGATGTGACCTAAGTACAGCGTAAGTTCAATAAAAGGAACTATTGCACGTCGTGTTTTTTTCTAGAAAAAAGGTGCCGGTACTCACAAAGAAAATGGTACTTCAGCAACTTCCATAATTTTGATATATCCTGCAATGTAGGCACATTTTTTCCTGACCGCTTCTTGCTTTTGCTATCGGCTGCAGAATGAAGGCCTTGGAGCAGCCGTGTATCAACATATTTGCTAGGTTTGAAATGAGTGAGTGGAGGCCCTACCATCCAGATGAATAGCAGTGGAGACGTTGTCCATACAAGCATAGATGACCTAGATGAAATAAATTCAATCCAGCGAAATCTCTTTCAAATTCACTGCGAGATAATACAGTTGCGCAAAAAAGGGAGCTTCAAAGGAAGAAGTATATCGGAGAATTTATGTTCTTGAAGATATTCACGGAAACCACGAATTGCTTCTCTTACGTTTGAGTGAAATTTGCCGGCTACCTTCCTAGTTTTGACTTCACCAAATGTTAGGTGCTGCCCAGGATTTTCTGGCCAGTACAAGAAATCTGAAGTCATGGTGCATTCAGAGAAATCAACATCATCTTCTTGCAACAGGAGCCTTTTAACAGGTTTTTTAAGACTTTTACAAAAATCAGACAAGCTATTTGCAGGACTGTGTCTTTCATTTTTATTTAGCTCAGTCCTCTTTAACTACATAAAGGGTGTTTCAAAAATGACCGGTATATTTGAAACGGTAGTAAAAACTAAACGAGCAGCGATAGAAATACACTGTTTGTTGCAATATGCTTGGGACAACAGTACATTTTCAGGCAGACAAACTTTCGAAATTACAGTAGTTACAATTTTCAACAACAGATGGCGCTGCAAGTGATGTGAAAGATATAGAAGACAACGCAGTCTGTGGGTGCACCATTCTGTACGTCGTCTTTCTGCTGTAAGCGTGTGCTGTTCACAACGTGCAAGTGTGCTGTAGACAACATGGTTTATTCCTTAGAACAGAGGATTTTTCTGGTGTTGGAATTCCACCGCCTAGAACACAGTGTTGTTGCAACAAGACGAAGTTTTCAACGGAGGTTTAATGTAACCAAAGGACCGGAAAGCGATACAATAAAGGATCTGTTTGAAAAATTTCAACGGACTGGGAACGTGACGGATGCACGTGCTGGAAAGGTAGGGCGACCGCGTACGGCAACCACAGAGGGCAACGCGCAGCTAGTGCAGCAGGTGATCCAACAGCGGCCTCGGGTTTCCGTTCGCCGTGTTGCAGCTGCGGTCCAAATGACGCCAACGTCCACGTATCGTCTCATGCGCCAGAGTTTACACCTCTATCCATACAAAATTCAAACGCGGCAACCCCTCAGCGCCACTACCATTGCTGCACGAGAGACATTCGCTAACGATATAGTGCACAGGATTGATGACGGCGATATGCATGTGGGCAGCATTTGGTTTACTGACGAAGCTTATTTTTACCTGGACGGCTTCGTCAATAAACAGAACTGGCGCATATGGGGAACCGAAAAGCCCCATGTTGCAGTCCCATCGTCCCTGCATCCTCAAAAAGTACTGGTCTGGGCCGCCATTTCGTCCAAAGGAATCATTGGCCCATTTTTCACATCCGGAACGATTACTGCATCACTCTATCTGGACATTCTTCGTGAATTTGTGGCGGTACAAACTGCCTTAGACGACACTGCGAACACCTCGTGGTTTATGCAAGATGGTGCCCGGCCACATCGCACGACCGACGTCTTTAATTTCCTGAATGAATATTTCGATGATCGTGTGATTGCTTTGGGCTATCCGAAACATACAGGAGGCGGCGTGGATTGGCCTCCCTATTCGCCAGACATGAACCCCTGTGACTTCTTTCTGTGGGGACACTTGAAAGACCAGGTGTACCGCCAGAATCCTGAAACAATTGAACAGCTGAAGCAGTATATCTCATCTGCATGTGAAGCCATTCCGCCAGACACGTTGTCAAATGTTTCGGCTAATTTCATTCAGAGACTACGCCATATTATTGCTACGCATGGTGGATATGTGGAAAATATCGTACTATAGAGTTTCCCAGACCGCAGCGCCATCTGTTGTTGAAAATTGTAACTACTGTAATTTCGAAAGTTTGTCTGCCTGAAAGTGTACTGTGGTCCCAAGCATATTGCAACAAACGGTGTATTTCTATCGCTGCTCGTTTAGTTTTTATTGCCGTTTCAAATATACCGGTCATTTTTGAAACACCCTGTACTTTCAAGTACTTGGAGAGCATCACTCGTAATGCCCAGTTTAGTAACAGACTCTTGGGACGTAATTTTTCCCATAAGACCCTTATAAAAACAGCGATCTGTTTTTCTTCTTCTACTGTCTTCTTTTGCCTCCTGAGAGTGGTGAACGAGATCTTCAGAGTCTTGCCACACTGCAGAAACGGTGCGAAACCTAGATGCAACGCAGCGACTTCTTGAAGTTCTGCCAGTTTTAAGAAGTTGAAGCTCTAGAATCGCTGGACAAACCTATTGTTCCCCAGCGTTCTTAGGTGAAACAAGATAAGATACGTTAAATTTGTCCATAAAACTACCGGAACGGTTCGCCTCTACCACTCTATTCGCCATATCAATAACAGGCAAATGATGGCTATAGTCTGCACACTGCCAGAAAATAATTGAAGGAATCTTCTCTTGCATTTGCCGTCTTACACCATGATGGACACCAAAGAGCAGGGCTGCACTATCACAAGCTATGGACAGTAAATACCCCTTTAAGTAATCTTGAAAGAGTCTCAAATCCGCAAGATGACTAATTATTGAATTTAGAATTCCTTTTACATTTACATTTGATAATTCTATTAAATCCAGGGAACGGCTCACTGGAGCTGAAAGTTCGGAAAGAACTTCACGAATTATATCAATGAGTGTGGATGGGTTACAGATGTCGATTCATTAATAAGTAATGACAATTTGTTCTTGAACTGTGCTATATTTTGTATTAAAGTTTTTCTCATTTCATTTACAATGTGCCTTACAATGTTAATCGATGCGTTTGTAGAATTAAGAACATATTCCATGTCTACGGTATTAAGTTCTTGTAAATTTGTTTCGTCTTTCATAATCGGAATGTTTCTTGTCTTGACTCTGTGCAGATCAGATAGTTTCCGCTTCTTCGAACTTCCTTCTCCTAATAATGAGCATAAATAAACTACCTATGTCACTCTTTTTAAGAATGACTACGGTGATTTAAGCTACTCTGAAACAGACGTGATCAGATCCCAAGCACCTGATTGTAACAGCGAAAATATCAGACAACAACAAAAATGTTATAGCAAGTGAGATGAACTATTCCTGGTTTCGCATTCCAAAATATGAAACAAAAAAGTGAGGTGCCATCTTATAAGGAATAAGACTGGGAATTTCATTTTGCGAGGACAGTGCCATCTACCAGATATTTATAATGTGTTTTGCTCTAAATTAATTGAACACTTTTTAAACGTAAGGTTGAGTCCACACCGGCACCACCCCGCCCAAAACCAGGGAGGGATTTTTGGCGCCGCGTGGCACGTCCAGTGCGAGCGGCGCCGCTCTGCCCAACAACGAACAAGTTCCTCGCAGTGTCGGTACATCAAAGGAAACGGTTCGTTCGTGTGCGGCTCTGGTTTGATGGCGTCTCTCGTTTTCCATTTTTATTGACACCCGAGTGGACACAATGGAACATGACTGGGCCCTACGAACAAACTGATCTTGCCATCTTGCACATGCACGAAGCACTGCATGAGGGAGAATAAGCAATAAACTACAGATAAAGTATTCTAGAATGAAACCCCAAACATTTGGATTTTTTTTCTGGAATTTAACCCTGTCAGCCACTTAGCCAATTATAACAACCTTTTTACTACACCGTCTCGGGCCACAGAAAATTGTAAACTTATGGTAAGTTCCTATGGGACCAAACATCTGAGATCATCGGTCCGTAGGCTTACACACTACTTAATCTAACTTAAACTAACTTACGCTAAGGACAACATACGCACTTCAAAAAATGGTTCAAATGGCTCTGAGCACTATGCGACTTAACTTCTGAGGTCATCAGTCGCCTAGAACTTAGAACTAATTAAACCTAACTAACCTAAGGACATCACACACATCCATGCCCGAGGCAGGATTCGAACCTGCGACCGCAGCGGTCACGCGGTTCCAGACTGAAGCGCCTTTAACCGCACGGCCACACCGGCCGGCTCAACATACGCACTCATGCCCCAGGGAGGACTCGAACCACCGATGGGGGGAGCCGCGGGAACCGTGGCAAAGCGCGTCAGCTGGGCGGCTACCCAGCGCTGCCCGGGCCAAAAAATAAAATCGCCAAATCAGTAAGCAGGAGGTATCCTTCTGCTCCTCCCCCCCCTCCCACACTCCCCGCGCCAGATCCATCCGTCTGCTAAGCGGGATGGTAAAGTGCTTGCCTCCCATACAGCGGGCCCAAGTTCGATTCTCAGCCGGGTTGGAGATTTTCTCCGCCCGTGGACTGCTTGTTGTGTAGTTCTTGTCATCATTTCACGCTCATCACCGGAACGATAGTCGCCCAATGTGGCGTCGACTGCAATAATACTCGTAATCGGCCGTCGAACTTCCCGGTTGAGGCCTACCGGCCAGCAATGCCATACGATCGTATCGTTTTACTCTTCTCCCCAGCAGCAAACCCCGTGACCATAGGACATACGTTGTGAAGAAAAAGAGTAGAAGGTCATCGACAGTTAGGGGAAAGGGCCATGTCTTCATCTACATAAAAACCACCGCAAGCCACTATATAGTTAACGGCGGGAGTAATTTTTAGCGATTGCTGGTCATTTCCCGTTCCAGTTCCACCTGCAAAAAGGGAAAGGAAATTTGATTGCCTATGTGTTCCTGTAAGTGCGTTAATGTCGCTTAATTTTTCCATTTTTTTGCCATTTCCGCAACAGTCTCATACAGATCGGATCGAATGGTAATAAACCTAGCAGGACACCTCTGATTTGCTTGGAAGTCTTCATTTAATGCGACGTGATAGGGATCCAACATACGTCAGCAGTGCTCGAGAATAGGTCTACTAGTTTTTTCTACCTGGTTTCGAGAGGAGCGAAAATTCCCAGAACGCTTGAAACGTCCCCTTAGAAAAATTAATGAATTACTGTGCTGATAAACCTCTTACATTATTTGATTTTCAAACAGCTGAGCAGAACTGAACGTACTCAGGCATTTCGATTTTTACCTATTCTGATCAACACTAAAGTGACACACAATATTTTTAGCGCAACGCAATCTGACTTTCAATAATCCCTACAAAAGAATGTCCCTGACTAACATTAACCTATACCTTTCACAAATCACTTACCTCACACAAAATCTACGTTACTCGAACTGCTGCAATACAGCGAGTGCCACTACTGCCAGCTAAATTCAAACTACTGAAGGCACTAACTACTGATAGGCATAGTTAGCAAATGAAAGATTTTGATAGATAACAAATTATGTATTTACCTTAATAGTGTTCAAAAGTCATAATACACTCCTGGAAATTGAAATAAGAACACCGTGAAATCATTGTCCCAGGAAGGGGAAACTTTATTGAGCACATTCCTGGGGTCAGATACATCACATGATTACACTGACAGAACCACAGGCACATAGACACAGGCAACAGAGCATGCACAATGTCGGCACTAGTACAGTGTATATCCACCTTTCGCAGCAATGCAGGCTGCTATTCTCCCATGGAGACGATCGTAGAGATGCTGGATGTAGTCCTGTGGAACGGCTTGCCATGCCATTTCCACCTGGCGCCTCAGTTGGACCAGCGTTCGTGCTGCACGTGCAGACCGTGTGAGACGACGCTTCATCCAGTCCCAAACATGCTCAATGGGGGACAGATCCGGAGATCTTGCTGGCCAGGGTAGTTGACGTACACCTTCTAGAGCACGTTGGGTGGCACGGGATACATGCGGACGTGCATTGTCCTGTTGGAACAGCAAGTTCCCTTGCCGGTCTAGGAATGGTAGAACGATGGGTTCGATGACGGTTTGGATGTACCGTGCACTATTCAGTGTCCCCTCGACGATCACCAGTGGTGTACGGCCAGTGTAGGAGATCGCTCCCCACACCATGATGCCGGGTGTTGGCCCTGTGTGCCTCGGTCGTATGCAGTCCTGATTGTGGCGCTCGCCTGCACGGCGCCAAACACGCATACGACCATCATTGGCACCAAGGCAGAAGCGACTCTCATCGCTGAAGACGACACGTCTCCATTCGTCCCTCCATTCACGCCTGTCGCGACACCACTGGAGGCGGGCTGCACGATGTTGGGGCGTGAGCGGAAGACGGCCTAACGGTGTGCGGGACCGTAGCCCAGCTTCATGGAGACGGTTGCGAATGGTTCTCGCCGATACCCCAGGAGCCACAGTGTCCCTGATTTGCTGGGAAGTGGCGGTGCGGTCCCCTACGGCACTGCGTAGGATCCTACGGTCTTGGCGTGCATCCGTGCGTCGCTGCGGTCCGGTCCCAGATCGACGGGCACGTGCACCTTCCGCCGACCACTGGCGACAACATCGATGTACTGTGGAGACCTCACGCCCCACGTGTTGCGCAATTCGGCAGTACGTCCACCCGGCCTCCCGCATGCCCACTATACGCCCTCGCTCAAAGTCCGTCAACTGCACATACGGTTCACGTCCACGCTGTCGCGGCATGCTACCAGTGTTAAAGACTGCGATGGAGCTCCGTATGCCATGGCAAACTGGCTGACACTGACGGCGGCGGTGCACAAATGCTGCGCAGCTAGCGCCATTCGACGGCCAACACCGCGGTTCCTGGTGTGTCCGCTCTGCCGTGCGTGTGATCATTGCTTGTACAGCCCTCTCGCAGTGTCCGGAGCAAGTATGGTGGGTCTGACACACCGGTGTCAATGTGTTCTTTTTTCCATTTCCAGGAGTGTATATACGGGGTGAGTCACCTAACGTTACCGCTGGATATATTTCGTAAACCACATCAAATACTGACGAACCAATTCCACAGACCGAACGTGAGGAGAAGGGCTAGTGTAATTGTTTAATACAAACCATACAAAAATGCACGGAAGTATGTTTTTTAACACAAACCTACGTTTTTTTAAACGGAACCACGTTAGTTTTGTTAGCACATCTGAACATATAAACAAATACGTAATCAGTGCCGTTTGTTGCATTGTAAAATGTTAATTACATCCGGAGATATTGTAACCTAAAGTTGACGCTTGAAACCTCCGACGTTCAGTTGCGTGTTGCAACAAACACGGGCCACGGTCGGCGAGCAGCATCTGCAGGGACATGTTTACGATGACGACCGTGTTTACGAGTGTGGCTGTAGTGCACTGTTGTGGTCTTGTCTAGCTGTCGCAGTGTCCGCATGTAGCGCTTGCTGCTATTTTTATTCTCCATTCGTCACCGCACGCAGACCAACTGTAGTACACCGTGTTACCAGACGTCTGTGATGGTGTAGCGTTGTAGGAACTGTGACCATGGTATATTCTAACTCTGAAAAGGCGGCTATGATACTCATCTATGGCGAGTGTCGACGAAATGCAGCTGAAGCCGGCAGGGTGTATGGAGATCGGTACCCGGACAGAGAGCATCCAACATGCCGCACATTGCAAAACATCTACCGCCAACTGTATGCAATAGGTATGGTCGTAGCACGCAAACGGGTCCGTAACAGGCCCGTCACAGGAGAAGCGGGTGCAGTTGGTGTGTTAGCTGCTGTTGCCATGAACCCACACATGAGTACACGGGCCAAAAAATGGTTCAAATGGCTCTCAGCACTATGCGACTTAACTTCTGAGGTCATCAGTCGCCTAGAACTTAGAACTAATTAAACGTAACTAATCTAAGGACATCACACACATCCATTCCCGAGGCAGGATTCGAACCTGCGACCGTAGCGGTCACGCGGTTCCAGACTGAAGCGCCTTTAACCGCACGGCAACACCGGCCGGCTGTACACGGGACATTGCGAGAGCCGGTGGACTGAGTCAAAGTAGTGTCATGGGCATACTGCATCGTCACCGCTTTCACCCGTTTCATGTGTCGCTACATCAGCAATTACATGGTGATGACTTTAATCATCGGGTGCAATTCTGTAAATGGGCATTAACCGAGAATGCGTTGCAGTTCTACCTGTTTACCGATGAATCGGGTTTCACAAACCACGGGGCAGTGAATCTATGGAACATGCATTACTGGTCCGTGGACAATCCTCGCTGGCTCAGACAGGTAGAGCGACAGCGACCGTGGACTGTAAATGTATGGTGCGGAGTCATTGGCGACCACCTCATTGCTCCTCACTTCATTGCAGGGGCCCAAACAGCTGCAACATACATCTCGTTTCTACAGAATGATCTGCCAACGTTGCTCGAAAATGTCCCACTGGAGACGCGTCGACGTATGTGGTATTAGCATGATGGTGCACCTGCACATTCCGCAATTAACACTAGGCTAACCCTTGACAGGATGTTCGACGGGCGTTTTATAGGACGTGGAGGACGCATAAATTGGTCATCCCATTCTCCTGATCTTACACCTCTGGACTTCTTCCTGTGGGGTACGTTAAAGGAGAATGTGTACCGTGATGTGCCTACAACCCCAAAGGATATGAAACAACGTATTGTGGCAGCCTGCGGCAACATTACACCAGATGTACTGCGGCGTGTACGACATTCATTACACCAGAGATTGCAATTGTGTGCAGCAAATGATGGCCACCACATTGAACATCTATTGGCCTGACATGTCGGGACACACTCTATTCCACTCCGTAATTGAAAACGGAAACCACGTGTGTACGTGTACCTCACCCCTCATGGTAATGTACATGTGCGTAAGTGAAAAAGACCAATAAAAAGGTGTTAGCATGTGGACGTAATGTGCTGTTCCAGTCTCTTCTGTACCTAAGGTCCATCACCGTTCCCTTTGGATCCCTACGTAATTCGGTGCTCTCCGATACACACTATCGAACAGCGGAGGAGTGGTACTCAAGCGTCAACTTTAGGTTACAATATCTCCGGATGTAATTAACATTTTACAATGCAACAAACGGCACTGATTAGGTACATGTTTATATGTTCAGATGTGCTAACAAAACTAACGGGGTTCCATTTAAAAAAACGTAGGTTTGTGTTAAAAGCATACTTCCGCGCATTTTTGTATGGTTTGTATTAACCAATTACACTAGCCCCTCTCCTCACGTTCAGTCTGTGGAATCGATTCGTCAGTATTTGATGTTGCTTACGAAATATATCCAGCGGTAATGTTAGGTGACTCACCCTCTATATATCACTTCATGACATCCAGTCTTACAAATTTACTGTCTCTGATGGACACGCGTCCAGATCATCCGCTGTCAAAACTCCGCCATCTATCTCCCCACATCCACCACTGTTGGCGGCTCACCTCCAACTGCGCAACGCTACACGCTGTTAACAGCGAACTGCCCAACACCACTATAGCATATACTCCAATAATGCAAACCAACCACAGCCTTCACACAGCACAGTCAGTGATTTTCATATAGAGCGCTACGTGGCGTTAACAACATAAAAACCTAAGCAGCCTACTTACACGCTGTCCATACACTGTAGTCGTACATTTGTCTTCCATTTAATTGATCCTATGTGATCGTTCCAATTTCATGTCGTTTCGCGGTTTTACGCATTGACATTTTATCGATTTAACTGAGTCGAGCAACATTTCATTACTACTCTGTTCAAAAATCACGTGTTGTTTCTTCCACAGGTTCTCTTTAAACTATATTTTGTTGAAATTTGAAACTAGCTACCATCCTTTGCACCAAAAGTAATTTACATCCAAATCATACTGACTCACCCAACACTCATCCAATGAAGACATCCCCCAGCACACAAAAACGTCATCAGCAACACTCTAAGGTTGCTGTCCACCATACGCGACATGGAGATACTGAGCGGTCCTATCACATCTTCGCGCGGTAAAAAATGAAATGATCGTTTGACATTGTTCACCGGGAGGCCCCGTTCGGACAAGTTCTGCCGCCGGGTGCAGTCCTTCTTTCAGGTGATACTGGTAAATCCAGCCTAGTCGTCGGAAACCTGCTTACTCGGATCGCTAGACAACATTCAGACTAACCGTATTAATCGTTTTATTACAAAAGGAAAAGATTACATATGGCCCTGAGCACAATTGGGCTTAACATCTGAGGTCATCAGTCCCCTAGACTTAGAACTATTTAAACCTAACTTATCTAAGGACGTCACACATATCCATGCCCGAGGCAGGATTCGAACCTGCCACCATAGCGGTCGCTCCGTTACAGACTGAAGAAAAGATTACAATACTTCGCATTTACACAAATGTGTGACAAGCAAAGGGCGACTTATGAAATAATCAAGTTTCTTCAGTGTATAATGTTTCCAAGCCCGTGTTAAACAGATTGTACGAGCAAATACCTAGTGTCGATGCTGCTATACAACTCGCTAATCTTGAAGCTACTCTTCAACTTTTCCGCGACCAGTCGGGCGCGGCGCTTATGTCCTCTTCGGATAGGGGCCGCGGCTGTCGCGTTGACGTCCTGGACAGGGGTTGGTCAGTGTGTAACTGGCTGACGTCTTCTCAGAGCCATCTCTTCTCTGTCGTCTGTCGTGCCGGCGCTTGCTTTTTCACCATAACATTCCTCCCCCCCTATCCCCCCCCCCCCCCCCAGAGCGACTGACCATCGTCGTGTAGGGACCTCAACAACGACGGGGTAGGCTGGAGCGTGGACATCCTGAGGGACTGGAAGCTGTGGCTGCAGGGGACGTCAAATTTCCAGTCGTACCACGCCATCCGGCCTTCGCTCTGGTAGAAACGTATCCCGGAAAACGCCCAGAAGGGTATGCGTCCACCTCCTGAGGCCCATCACAAGATGTAGAAGGGTCGGCTGCTGCGAGGGGGAGGGGGGTACGGGGAGGAACAGCTCCATCGGTAGGACAAAAGGAGGTGGAGGAAGCGAAGACTCCGTCTCCATGGGGTTGTTCCACGGTGTCGTGATGACACCCTCTGGCGCTTGCTGTGGCAGCGCTGTTCTCGGGATCCGTGAATCTGCAGGAAGACATACACAAGGATCACCTTGCACATGACAGAGGCGAATTTGATTGTGATGTCGCCGCTGCAATCCGTCTGGGCCTGAAACGAGATACATGCATGCGCCTAGTCGACGAAGGATCTCGCCTCGCACCCACCGTCTGCTGCCGCTAAATACCCTGAAAAACACAATATCATGCGGCGCGAAGCGATTCTTGTGGCCTTCCTTCGGCGTCGGATGCTGAGGAGGGTGGAGCAGGTGGAGCAGTGTCCGATGGCGGCGGTCGTAAAGCGGTTCCGAAGGCGATGGTCTGTCTCGTGGATGCGAACGGTAGGAAGCGAGAAACAGTTGTGTACGATGCTACGTCTGACTATCTGCTGCTTGAAGGTTCTAACAGAACGTCTCGCTTCGCCGTTTGAACGTGGATAGAAAGGTGTACTAGTTCAATGCAGTACGCCATTGTGTTCACAGAATGTTTCATATTTATTTGACGTAAACTGAGGGCCGTTGTCCGACACTATGACTTCAGCCAAACCTTCCAGGTAAGAAATAAAGGACAATGCCTCAATTGTGCTACGTGACGCTGTCGAGTCCATTGGCACAGCAAAAGGAAACTTGTCATACCAGTCTACCACAATCAACCAATGAGTGTTCCAAAAAGATCCCGCAAAGTCCATGTGCACATGGTGATTGTGACTTAGGCCAAGCAGGGAATTTTTGTGGCGGAAAGGACTGATTTTCCGCACATGCGTGACACTGTGATGTCATCTGTTCTATTTGGGTGTCCATACCCTGCCAAGTACAGTGAGGCACAGCTAACTGAGTCGTACAAACTATACCTCAGTGTCCTTGGTGAAGTAACTGCAACACTTCGTTTTGTAAAGCTTTGGGGATCAACACATGTCACTGTCAACTGCGATTTTGGACAAGAATTACACCTTTCTGTATAGCGAGGCTATGCTGACGCGCAAAGTATCGGCACACTACAGAGCTCTTTATGCTATGCAATGAGCGATGCCAATATGTGCGAGAGTATTTTAGTAAAACGTTGAAAACTGAATCAGCTTTCGTGGCCTGTGCAGTTTTCCTATAGTTCAGCGGAAATCACTTAAACAATTCAGAATCTTGAGCATCGATGTGACAACAAGATGCAGCAGAAGCTGTATCAGGGCCAATCGGAAAACGTGAAAGTGCGTCCGCATTACCATGTTGAGCCGTCGGAAGAAACAAAATCTCGTGCTGACATTGAGAGAAATATAAAACCCATCTTTGCAATTTTTGGGCAGTTCGTACGGGAACCGACTTCGTCGGATGAAACAAGGACTGCAATGGCTTGTGATCCGTTACTAAGTAGAATTTTCTGCCATACAAATAGTGGTGGAGTTTGGTGACACCATACACAGTAGCCATTTCCTCTTTCTCTATTTGTGAATAGCTACGCTGAAACTTGGACAACAGTTTCTATGCGAAAGCAAAAATCCTGTCTTTACCATCAAGTCTGTGCGAAAGCACTGCACCGATTCCGTAAGAAAAAGCGTCAATTTGCCACACAACTGGTTTGTCAGAATCAAAGTGAACCAAGCATCGATCACTGAGCAATGCTTTCTTAAGTTTTTGAAAAGCTTCTTGGCACTCATCCGTCCAAATTAAGGGGACACTCTTTCGGCGCAAGCGATGCAATGGAGCTGGGATTTGTGCAGCATTCGGTATGAACCGAATATAATAGTTCATTTTCCGTAAGAATGACTGCAATTCTGTGTCATTGCAAGGAACTGGCAGGTCTCGTACGCCTAACAAATGCGACTGAAGAGGATGTACAACTTAACTGTTTATTACATGATCAAGATACTGCAACTCAGGGTTTAAAAAAATCGGACTTGTCCAGTCTACACTTCAGTCCTGTATCAGATAACATACGAAACAAAGCACGCAAATTTGCAAAGTGTTCTTCAGGTGTACGACCTGCTACGACAATATAGTCCAAATAGTTTGAACAGTTTGGTACTTGAGCAGTCAGCTGCTCCAAATACCGTTGGAAAATGTCAGGTGCGGAAGCACTGCCAGAAGGAAAACGCCAATATCTAAAAAAAAACCAAATGAGTGTTTGTAAAAACACTTTTTAAGATTCTTCGTCTAGTGGTATTTGAAGATATGTGTTGTGCAAATCAGTTTTTGAAAAGTATTGACCAGCGCCTAATCTGTCCAAGAGATCCTCTGGGTATAGCAATGGATAAGTATCAACTATAGTTTTTATGTTGACTTTAGACTTAAAGTCAACAAATAAAAAAATGGTTCAAATGGCTCTGAGCACTATGGGACTTAACATCTATGGTCATCAGTCCCCTAGAACTTAGAACTACTTAAACCTAACTAACCTAAGGACATCACACACATCCATGCCCGAGGCAGGATTCGAACCTGCGACAGTAGCAGTCGCGCGGCTCCGGACTGAGCGCCTAGAACCGCTAGACCACCGCGGCCGGCTAAAGTCAACATAGAGGCGAATGCGACCAGAAGGTTTGAGGAGCAAAATCAGGGGACTTGCCCATTGACTAGCCGATATGGATGCAATAACTCCGCTATCTCGCAATTATTTTAGCTCATCAGCGACTTTATCCCGTAATGCCATGGGAACAGTTCTGGCGAGGCAAAATTTCGAGTGAGCAGTGTCTTTGATAGTAATATGTGCAACAAAATTGTTAGCCTTGCTTAAACCTTTAGAAAAAAGTTCCAGGAATTCTTTCAGCAAGCATTAAATGCAGTCACTAACAACACATTGTCCTGCATTTTAAAGCCAAAAGAATCAAGGCCAAATATGTTCTCACAAACACATGATAGTAGCACAATGAATGTCACAGTTCGCGTATGCGGACGATCCATGGCAGTCAAAGTACACGTTCAAAGAACAGGGATTTCCTGTCCATTCTAAGCCATCAGGTGTGTGCTAGTATGAGACAGGCCTCGGGAGCCTAACAGTTCATATGGGTTACGGTTCAGTAATGTAACAGAGGCACCCATGTCCATCTGAAATTTCACACGTTTTCCACTAATATAAATACGAAAAAAAAATTGTTGGGCTGGTGTAGCACTGAAGAAACTGGTCGCTTGCTAGTTTTTCTAATGCTTGCAGCAGACTTTGAATACACTGCATACAGGGTGTTACAAAAAGGTACGACCAAACTTCCAGGAAACATTCCTCACACACACAAAGAAAGAAAATATGTTATGTGGACATGTGTCCGGAAACGCTTACTTTCCATGTTAGAGCTCATTTTATTACTTCTCTTCAAATCACATTAATCATGCAATGGGAACACACAGCAAAAGAACGTACCAGCGTGACTTCAAACACTTTGTTCCAGGAAATGTTCAAAATGTCCTCCGTTAGCGACGATACGTGCATCCAGCCTCCGTCGCATGGAATCCCTGATGCGCTGATGCAGCCCTGGAGAATGGCGTATTGTATCGACAATACGAGCACGGAGAGTCTCTACATTTGGTACCGGGGTTGCGTAGACAAGAGCTTTCAAATGCCCCTGTAAATGAAAGTCAAGAGGGTTAAAGTCAGGAGATCGTGGAGGCCATGGAATTGGTCCGCCTCTACCAATCCATCGGTCACCGAATCTGTTGTTGAGAAGCGTACGAACACTTCGACTGAAATGTGCAGGAGCTCCATCGTGCATGAACCACATGTTGTGTCGTACTTGTAAAGACACATGTTCTAGCAGCACAGTTAGAGTATCCCGTATGAAATCATGATAAAGTGCTCCATTGAGCGTAGGTGGAAGAACATGGGACCCAATCAAGACATCACCAACAATGCCTGACCAAACGTTCACAGAAAATCTGTGTTGATGACGTGATTGCACAATTGCAACATTACCTTCCTTCAATTGGGCCAACTGGCGGTGAATCGAGGAAGTACAGTTCATATTGACGAAACTAAAATGAGCTCTAACATGGAAATTAAGCGTTTCCGGACACATGTCCACATAACATCTTTTCTTTATTTGTGTGTGAGGAATGTTTCCTGAAGGTTTGG